>NW_023495984.1:0-147500 GCF_904425465.1 Colossoma macropomum | reverse complement strand
AATCACAATCACGAACGGGGTTCCGCGGATTACCCGCGCCTGTCGGCGTAGGGTAGGAACACGCTGATCCAACCATTGTGGCGCGCGTGCAGCCCCGGACATCTAAGGGCATCACAGACCTGTTATTGCTCCATCTCGTGTGGCTGAACGCCACTTGTCCCTCTAAGAAGTTGGACGCCGACCACGGGGGGCCGCGTAACTATTTAGCATGAGGGAGTCTCGTTCGTTATCGGAATTAACCAGACAAATCGCTCCACCAACTAAGAACGGCCATGCACCACCACCCACAGAATCGAGAAAGAGCTATCAATCTGTCAATCCTTTCCGTGTCCGGGCCGGGTGAGGTTTCCCGTGTTGAGTCAAATTAAGCCGCAGGCTCCACTCCTGGTGGTGCCCTTCCGTCAATTCCTTTAAGTTTCAGCTTTGCAACCATACTCCCCCTGGAACCCAAAGACTAGGGGTTTCCCGAAACGCTGCCCGATGATTCTTTGTTGTAATGCCGCCGGATCGCGGGTCAGCATGGTTTAAGGAAGATAGAAGATAGATGCGCCACATGCAACCGCCTTTTTTGTCATTCTGACGTCTTCGATTGCACTAGAAAAAAGTACCAACTGAATTTAAATCAAATTAAAGACGTCACCACAACAAACACTAAAAAAAGCGGATGTAAATGCTCCAGCCAATCTCGGCCACATGCAAGGCCTTTAACAATTTGACGTCTTCGATTACACTAGAAAGACATTTCAACTGAATTTAAGCCAAATTAAAGACGTCACCACGACAAACACGAAAAAAGGAGCGGATTTAATGGCGCCTGCCGGTATCCGCCACATGCAAGCGCCTTATTTGTCATTCTGACGTCTTCGATTGCACTTGAGAAAAGTACCAACAGAATTCAAGTCAAAATAAACACGTGGCCACGAAAAAAGAAGCGGATTTAAATTCTCCTGTCGCTATCCGCCACATGCAAGCGCCTTTTTTTGTCATTGTGACGTCTTCGATTGCACTAGAAAGACGTTCCAACTGAATTTAAGCCAAATTAAAGACGTCACCACCACAAATACTAATAAAGGAGCGGATTTAAAGGCGCCTGCCGGTATCCGCCACATGCAAGCGCCTTTTTGTCATTCTGACGTCTTCGATTGCACTACAAAGTAGTTCCAACTGAATTTAAGCCAAATTAAAGACGTCACCACGACAAACACGAAAAAAGAAGCGGATTTAAAGGCGCCTGCCGCTATCCGCCACATGCAAGGGCCGTTTGTGTCATGGTGACGCGTTCGAGTGCACTACGAAAGACAGTTCCAACTGAATTTAAACCAAATTAAAGACGTCACGACAAACACGAAAAAAGGAGCGGATTTAAATGCTCCTGCCGGTATCCGCCACATGCAAGCGCCTTTTTTGTCATTGTGACGCCTTCGATTGCACTAGAAAGACGTTCCAACTGAATTTCAGCCAAATTAAAGACGTCACCACGACAAACACGAAAAAAGAAGCGGATTTAAAGGCGCCTGCCGGTATCCGCCACATGCAAGCGCCTTTTTTGTCATTGTGACGCCTTCGATTGCATTCAAAAGTAGTTCTAACTGAATTTAAGCCAAATTAAAGACGTCACCACAACAAACACTAAAAAAGCGGATGTAAATGCTCCAGCCAATCTCGGCCACATGCAAGGCCTTTAACAATTTGACGTCTTCGATTACACTAGAAAGACGTTCCAACTGAATTTAAGTCAAATTAAAGACGTCACCACGACAAACACGAAAAAAAGAAGCGGATTTAGAGACGCCTGCCGGTATCCGCCACATGCAAGCGCCTTGTTTGTCATTCTGACGTCTTGGATTGCACTTGAAAAAAGTACCAAGTGAATTTAGGTCAAAATAAACACGTGACCGCGAAAAACACGAAAAAAGGAGCGGATTTAAATGCTCCTGCCGCTATCCGCCACATGCAAGCGCCTTTTTTGTCATTGTGACGCCTTCGATTGCACTAGAAAGACGTTCCAACTGAATTTAAGCCAAATTAAAGACGTCACCACGACAAACACGAAAAAAGAAGCGGATTTAAAGGCGCCTGCCGCTATCCGCCACATGCAAGCGCCTTTTTTTGTCATTGTGACGCCTTCGATTGCACTAGAAAGACGTTCCAACTGAATTTAAGCCAAATTAAAGACGTCACCACGACAAACACTAAAAAGGAGCGAATTTAAATGCGCCTGCCGCTATCCGCCACATGCAAGCGCCTTTTTGGTCGTTCTGACGTCTTGGATTGCACTAGAAAGTAGTTCCAACTGAATTTCAGCCTAATTAAAGACGTCACCACGACAAACACGAAAAAAGAAGCGGATTTTAATGGCGCCTGCCGGTATCCGCCACATGCAAGCGCCTTTGTTGTCATTGTGACGCCTTCGATTGCACTAGAAAGACGTTCCAACTGAATTTAAGCCAAATTAAAGACGTCACCACGACAAACACGAAAAAAGGAGCGGATTTAAAGGCGCCTGCCGGTATCCGCCACATGCAAGCGCCTTTTTTTGTCATTGTGACGCCTTCGATTGCACTAGAAAGACGTTCCAACTGAATTTAAGCCAAATTAAAGACGTCACCACGAAAAACTACGAAAAAAGGAGCGGATTTAAAGGCGCCTGCCGGTATCCGCCACATGCAAGCGCCTTTTTTGTCATTGTGACGCCTTCGATTGCACTAGAAAGACGTTCCAACTGAATTTAAGCCAAATTAAAGACGTCACCACGACAAACACGAAAAAAGAAGCGGATTTAAAGGCGCCTGCCGGTATCCGCCACATGCAAGCGCCTTTTTTTGTCATTGTGACGCCTTCGATTGCACTAGAAAGACGTTCCAACTGAATTTCAAGTCAAATTAAAGACGTCACCACGACAAACACGAAACAAGGAGCCGATTTACAGGCGCCTGATGGTATCCGCCACATGCAAGCGCGTTTTTTTGCCATTCTGACGCTTTTGATTGCACTAGAAAGAAGTTCCAACTGAATTTAAGCCAAATTAAAGACGTCACCACAACAAACGCAATAAGGGAAGCGCATTTAAAGGCGCCTGCCGGTATCCGCCACATGCAAGCGCCTTTTTTGTCATTGTGACGCCTTTCGATTGCACTAGAAAGACGTTCCAACTGAATTTAAGCCAAATTAAAGACGTCACCACGACAAACACGAAAAAAGAAGCGGATTTAAAGGCGCCTGCCGGTATCCGCCACATGCAAGCGCCTTTTTTTGTCATTGTGACGTCTTCGATTGCACTAGAAAGACGTTCCAACTGAATTTAAGCCAAATTAAAGACGTCACCACGACAAACACGAAAAACGAAGGCGCCTGCCGGTATCCGCCACATGCAAGCGCCTTTTTGTCATTGTGACGCCTTCGATTGCACTAGAAAGACGTTCCAACTGAATTTAAGCCAAATTAAAGACGTGACCACGACAAACTACTAAAAAGAAGCGGATTTAAAGGCGCCTGCCGGTATCCCGCCACATGCAAGCGCCTTTTTGTCATTGTGACGCCTTCGATTGCACTAGAAAGACGTTCCAAACTGAATTTAAGCCAAATTAAAGACGTCACCACGACAAACACTAAAAAGAAACGGATTGAAAGGCGCCTGCCGGTATCCGCCACATGCAAGCGCCTTTTTTTGTCATTGTGACGCCTTCGATTGCACTAGAAAGACGTTCCAACTGAATTTAAGCCAAATTAAAGACGTCACCACGACAAACACGAAAAAAGGAGCGGATTTAAGGCGCCTGCGGTATCCGCCACATGCAAGCGCCTTTTTTGTCATTGTCACGCCTTTCGATTGCACTAGAAAGACGTTCCAACTGAATTTCAACAAAATTAAAGACGTCACCACGACAAACATGAAAAAGGAGCGGATTTAAGGCTGCCTGCCGCTATCCGCCACATGCAAGCGCATTTGTTGTCATTCTGACGCCTTTTGATTGCACTAGAAAGACGTTCCAACTGAATTTAAGCCAAATTAAAGACGTCACCACGACAAACACGAAAAAAGGGAGCGGATTTAAAGGCGCCTGCCGGTATCCGCCACATGCAAGCGCCTTTTTTGTCATTGTGACGCCTTCGATTGCACTAGAAAGACGTTCCAACTGAATTTAAGCCAAATTAAAGACGTCACCACGACAAACACGAAAAAAGGAGCGGATTTAAAGGCGCCTGCCGCTATCCGCCACATGCAAGCGCCTTTTTTTGTCATTGTGACGCCTTCGATTGCACTAGAAAGACGTTCCAACTGAATTTAAGCCAAATTAAAGACGTCACCACGACAAACACGAAAAAAGAAGCGGATTTAAGGCGCCTGCCGGTATCCGCCACATGCAAGCGCCTTTTTTGTCATTGTGACGCCTTCGATTGCACTAGAAAGACGTTCCAACTGAATTTAAGCCAAATTAAAGACGTCACCACGACAAACACGAAAAAAGGAGCCGATTTAAAGGCGCCTGCCGGTATCCGCCACATGCAAGCGCCTTTTTTGTCATTGTGACGCCTTCGATTGCACTAGAAAGACGTTCGAACTGAATTTAAGCCAAATTAAAGACGTCACCACACAAATACTAATAAAGGGAGCGGATTTAAAGGCGCCTGCCGCTATCCGCCACATGCAAGCGCCTTTTTTGTCATTGTGACGTCTTCGATTGCACTAGAAAAAGTTCCAACTGAATTTAAGCCAAATTAAAGACGTCACCACGACAAACACGAAAAAAGGAGCGGATTTAAAGGCGCCTGCCGGTATCCGCCACATGCAAGCGCCTTTTTTTTGTCATTGTGACGCCTTCGATTGCACTAGAAAGACGTTCCAACTGAATTTAAGACAAATTAAAGACGTCACCACGACAAACACGAAAAAAGAAGCGGATTTAAGGCGCCTGCCGGTATCCGCCACATGCAAGCGCCTTTTTGTCATTGTGACACCTTCGATTGCACTAGAAAGACGTTCCAACTGAATTTAAGCCAAATTAAAGACGTGACCATCACAACTACTAATAAAGAAGCGGATTTAAAGGCGCCTGCCGGTATCCGCCACATGCAAGCGCCTTTTTTGTCATTGTGACGCCTTCGATTGCACTAGAAAGACGTTCCAACTGAATTTAAGCCAAATTAAAGACGTCACCACGACAAACACTAATAAAGGAGCGGATTTAAAGGCGCCTGCCGGTATCCGCCACATGCAAGCGCCTTTTTTGTCATTGTGACGCCTTCGATTGCACTAGAATGACGTTCCAATTGAAACTAAGTCAAATTAAAGACGTCACCACGAGAAACACGATAAAAGGAGAAGATTTAAAGGCGCCTGCCGGTATTCTCCACATGCAAGCGTCTTTTTTTCGTTCTGACGCCATCAATTGCACTAGAAAGACGTTCCAACTGAATTTAAGTCAAATTAAAGACGTCACCACCAGAAATACTAACAAGGGAGCGGATTTAAAGGCGCCTGCCGGTATCCGCCATATGCAAGCGCCTTTTTTGTCATTGTGACGCCTTCGATTGCACTAGAAAGAAAGTACCAACTGAATTTAAGTCAAATTAAAAACGTGACCACGACAAACACGAAAAAAAGAAACGGATTTAAAGGCGCCTGCCGGTATCCGCCACATGCAAGCGCCTGTTTTTGTCATTGTGACGCCTTCGATTGCGCTAGAAAGACGTTCCAACTGAATTTAAGCCAAATTAAAGACGTCACCACAACAAATGCTAATAAGGGAAGCGGATTTAAAGGCGCCTGCCGGTATCCGCCACATGCAAGCGCCTTTTTTGTCATTGTGATGCTTTCGATTGCACTAGAAAGACGTTCCAACTGAATTTAAGCCAAATTAAAGACGTCACCACGACAAACACGAAAAAAGAAGCAGATTTAAAGGCGCCTGCCTGTACCCGCCACAGGCAAGCGCCTTTTTTTGTCATTGTGACGTCTTCGATTGCAGTAGAAAGACGTTCGAACTGAATTTAAGCCAAATTAAAGACGTGACCATCACAAATACTAATAAGGGAGCGGATTTAAAGGCGGCTGTCGCAATCCGCCACATGCAAGCGCCTTTTTTGTCATTCTGAGGTCTTCGATTGCACTAGCAAAAACTACTAACTGAATTTAAGCCAAATTGTCACCACGACAAACGCGAAAAAAGAATCGGTTTTAAAGGCGCCTGCCGGTATCCGCCACATGCAAGCGCCTGTTTTTGTCATTGTGACGCCTTCGATTGCGCTAGAAAGACGTTCCAACTGAATTTAAGCCAAATTAAAGACGTCACCACAACAAATGCTAATAAGGGAAGCGGATTTAAAGGCGCCTGCCGGTATCCGCCACATGCAAGCGCCTTTTTTGTCATTGTGATGCTTTCGATTGCACTAGAAAGACGTTCCAACTGAATTTAAGCCAAATTAAAGACGTCACCACGACAAACACTAATAAAGGAGCGGATTTAAAGGCGCCTGCCGGTATCCGCCACATGCAAGCGCCTTTTTTTTGTCATTGTGACGCCTTCGATTGCACTAGAAAGACGTTCCAACTGAATTTAAGCCAAATTAAAGACGTGACCATCACAACTACTAATAAAGAAGCGGATTTAAAGGCGCCTGCCGGTATCCGCCACATGCAAGCGCCTTTTTTGCCATTCTGACGTCTTCGATTGCACTAGTTAAAAATACCAACAGAATTTGAGTAAAATTTAAAATGTGACCACGACAAACACGAAAAAAGAAGCGGATTTAAAGGCGCCTGCCGGTATCCGCCATATGCAAGCGCCTTTGTTGTCATTGTGACGCCTTCGATTGCACTAGAAAGACGTTCCAACTGAATTTAAAGCAAATTAAAGACGTCACCACGACAAACGCGAAAAAAGAATCGGTTTTAACGGCGCCTGCCGGTATCCGCCACATGCAAGCGCCTTTTTTTTGTCATTGTCACACCTTCAATTGCACTAGAAAGACGTTCCAACTGAATTTAAAGCAAATTAAAGACGTCACCACGACAAACACTAATAAAGGAGCGGATTTAAAGGCGCCTGCCGGTATCCGCCACATGCAAGCGCCTTTTTTTTGTCATTGTGACGCCTTCGATTGCACTAGAAAGACGTTCCAACTGAATTTAAGCCAAATTAAAGACGTGACCATCACAACTACTAATAAAGAAGCGGATTTAAAGGCGCCTGCCGGTATCCGCCACATGCAAGCGCCTTTTTTTTGTCATTGTGACGCATTCGATTGCACTAGAAAGACGTTCCAACTGAATTTAAGCCAAATTAAAGACGTGACCATCACAACTACTAATAAAGAAGCGGATTTAAAGGCGCCTGCCGGTATCCGCCACATGCAAGCGCCTTTTTTTTGTCATTGTGACGCCTTTGATTGCACTAGAATGACGTTCCAATTGAAACTAAGTTAAATTAAAGACGTCACCACGACAACTACTAATAAAGGAGCGGATTTAAAGGCGCCTGCCGGTACCCGCCACATGCAAGCGCCTTTTTTGTCATTGTGACGCCTTCGATTGCACTAGAAAGACGTTCCAAATGAATTTAAGCCAAATTAAAGACGTGACCACCACAACAAACACGAAAAAAGAAGCGGATTTAAAGGCGCCTGCCGGTATCCGCCACATGCAAGCGCCTTTTTTGTCATTGTGACGTCTTCGATTGCACTAGAATGACGTTCCAATTGAAAATAAGTCAAACTAAAGACGTCACCATGACAAACACGAAACAAGGAGCCGATTTAAAGGCGCCTGATGGTATCCGCCACATGCAAGCGCGTTTTTTTGCCATTCTGACGCTTTTGATTGCACTAGAAAGACGTTCCAACTGAATTCAAAGCAAATTAAAGACGTCACAAAGACAAACAGTAATAAAGGAGCGGATTTAAAGGCGCCTGCCGGTATCCGCCATATGCAAGCGCCTTTTTTGTCATTGTGACGCCTTCGATTGCACTAGAAAGACGTTCCAACTGAATTCAAAGCAAATTAAAGACGTCACCAAGACAAACAGTAATAAAGGAGCGGATTTAAAGGCGCCTGCCGGTATCCGCCACATGCAAGCGCCTTTTTCTTGTCATTGTGACGCCTTCGATTGCACTAGAAAGACGTTCCAACTGAATTCAAAGCAAATTAAAGACGTCACCAAGACAAACACTAATAAAGGAGCGGATTTAAAGGCGCCTGCCGGTATCCGCCATATGCAAGCGCCTTTTTTGTCATTGTGACGCCTTCGATTGCACTAGAAAGACGTTCCAACTGAATTTAAGCCAAATTAAAGACGTGACCATCACAACTACTAATAAAGAAGCGGATTTAAAGGCGCCTGCCGGTATCCGCCACATGCAAGCGCCTTTTTCTTGTCATTGTGACGCCTTCGATTGCACTAGAAAGACGTTCGAAATGAATTTAAGCCAAATTAAAGACGTCACCACAACAAACACGAAACAAGGAGCCGATTTAAAGGCGCCTGATGGTATCCGCCACATGCAAGCGCGTTTTTTTGCCATTCTGACGCTTTTGATTGCACTAGAAAGACGTTCCAACTGAATTTAAGCCAAACTAAAGACGTCACCACGACAAACACGAAAAAAGAATCGGATTTAAAGGCGCCTGCCGGTATCCGCCACATGCAAGCGCCTTTTTGTCATTGTGACACCTTCGATTGCACTAGAAAGACGTTCCAACTGAATTTAAGTCAAATTAAAAACGTCACCACGACAAACACGAAAAAAGAATCGGATTTAAAGGCGCCTGCCGGTATCCGCCACATGCAAGCGGCTTTTTTGTCATTGTGACGCCTTCGATTGCACTAGAAAGACGTTCCAACTGAATTTAAGCCAAATTAAAGACGTGACCATCACAAATACTAATGAGGGAGCGGATTTAAAGGCGGCTGTCGCAATCCGCCACATGCAAGCGCCTTTTTTGTCATTCTAACGTCTTCGATTGCACTAGTAAAACTTACTAACTGAATTTAAGCCAAATTAAAGACGTCACCACGACAAACACGAAAAAAGGAGCGGATTTAAAGGCGCCTACCGGTATCCGCCACATGCAAGCGCCTTTTTTCTTGTCATTGTGACGCCTTCGATTGCACTAGAAAGACGTTCCAACTGAATTTAAGCCAAATTAAAGACGTCACCACGACAAACGCGAAAAAAGAATCGGTTTTAACGGCGCCTGCCGGTATCCGCCACATGCAAGCGCGCCTTTTTGTCATTGTGACACCTTCAATTGCACTAGAAAGACGTTCCAACTGAATTTAAACCAAATTAAAGACGTCACCACGACGAAAACTAATAAAGGAGCGGATTTAAAGGCGCCTGCCGGAATCCCCCACATGCAAGCGCCTTTTTTTTTGTCATTGTGACGCCTTCGATTGCACTAGAAAGACGTTCCAACTGAATTTAAGCCAAATTAAAGACGTGACCATCACAACTACTAATAAAGAAGCGGATTTAAAGGCGCCTGCCGGTATCCGCCACATGCAAGCGCCTTTTTTTGTCATTGTGACGCCTTCGATTGCACTAGAAAGACGTTCCAATTGAATTTCAACCAAATTAAAGACGCCGCCACGACAAACACGACAACAGAAGCGGATTTAAAGGCGCCTGCCGGTATCCGCCACATGCAAGCGCCTTTTTTGCCATTCTGACGTCTTCGATTGCACTAGTTAAAAATACCAACAGAATTTGAGTAAAATTTAAAATGTGACCACGACAAACACGAAAAAAGAAGCGGATTTAAAGGCGCCTGCCGGTATCCGCCATATGCAAGCGCCTTTTTTGTCATTGTGACGCCTTCGATTGCACTAGAAAGACGTTCCAACTGAATTTAAAGCGAATTAAAGACGTCACCACGACAAACACTAATAAAGGAGCGGATTTAAAGGCGCCTGCCGGTATCCGCCACATGCAAGCGCCTTTTTCTTGTCATTGTGACGCCTTCGATTGCACTAGAAAGACGTTCGAAATGAATTTAAGCCAAATTAAAGACGTCACCACAACAAACACGAAACAAGGAGCGGATTTAAAGGCGCCTGATGGTATCCGCCACATGCAAGCGCCTTTTTTTTTGTCATTGTGATGCTTTCGATTGCACTAGAAAGACGTTCCAACTGAATTTAAGCCAAATTAAAGACGTCACCACGAGAAACAAGAGAAAAGAATCAGATTTAAAGGCTCCTGCCGGTATCTGCCACATGCAAGCGCCTTTTTTTTTGTCATTGTGATGCTTTCGATTGCACTAGAAAGACGTTCCAACTGAATTTAAGCCAAATTAAAGACGTCACCACGAGAAACACGAAAAAAGGAGAAGATTTAAAGGCGCCTGCCGGTATCCGCCATATGCAAGCGCCTTTTTTGTCATTGTGACGCCTTCGATTGCACTAGAAAGACGTTCCAAATGAATTTAAGCCAAATTAAAGACGTCACCACGACAAACGCGAAAAAAGAATCGGTTTTAACGGCGCCTGCCGGTATCCGCCACATGCAAGCGCCTTTTTTGTCATTGTGACGTCTTTGATTGCACTAGAATGACGTTCCAATTGAAACTAAGTCAAATTAAAGACGTCACCACGACAAACACGAAACAAGGAGCCGATTTAAAGGCGCCTGATGGTATCCGCCACATGCAAGCGCGTTTTTTTGCCATTCTGACGCTTTTGATTGCACTAGAAAGACGTTCCAACTGAATTTAAGTCAAATTAAAGACGTCACCACCACAAATACTAATAAGGGAGCGGATTTAAAGGCGCCTGCCGGTATCCGCCACATGCAAGCGGCTTTTTTTGTCATTGTGACGCCTTCGATTGCACTAGAAAGACGTTCCAATTGAATTTAAGCCAAATTAAAGACGTCACCACGACAAACACGAAAAAAGAAGCAGATTTAAAGGCGCCTGCCGGTACCCGCCACATGCAAGCGCCTTTTTTGTCATTGTGACGTCTTCGATTGCACTAGAAAGACGTTCCAACTGAATTTAAGCCAAATTAAAGACGTCACCACGACAAACGCGAAAAAAGAATCGGTTTTTAACGGCGCCTGCCGGTATCCGCCACATGCAAGCGCGCCTTTTTGTCATTGTGACACCTTCAATTGCACTAGAAAGACGTTCCAACTGAATTTAAACCAAATTAAAGACGTCACCACGACGAAAACTAATAAAGGAGCGGATTTAAAGGCGCCTGCCGGAATCCCCCACATGCAAGCGCCTTTTTTTTTGTCATTGTGACGCCTTCGATTGCACTAGAAAGACGTTCCAACTGAATTTAAGCCAAATTAAAGACGTCACCACGACAAACACTAATAAAGTAGCGGATTTAAAGGCGCCTGCCGGTATCCGCCACATGCAAGCGCCTTTTTTTGTCATTGTGACGCCTTCGATTGCACTAGAAAGACGTTCCAACTGAATTTAAGCCAAATTAAAGACGTGACCATCACAACTACTAATAAAGAAGCGGATTTAAAGGCGCCTGCCGGTATCCGCCACATGCAAGCGCCTTTTTTGTCATTGTGACGCCTTCGATTGCACTAGAATGACGTTCCAACTGAATTTAAGCCAAATTAAAGACGTCACCACGAGAAACACGAAAAAAGGAGAAGATTTAAATGCGCCTGCCGGTATTCTCCATATGCAAGCGCCTTTTTTTCGTTCTGACGCCATCAACTGCACTAGAAAGACGTTCCAACTGAAGTTAAGTCAAATTAAAGACGTCACCACCACAAATACTAATAAGGGAGCGGATTTAAAGGCGCCTGCCGCTATCCGCCACATGCAAGCGCGTTTTTTTTGCCATTCTGACGCTTTTGATTGCACTAGAAAGACGTTCCAACTGAATTTGAGCCAAATTAAAGACGTCACCACGACAAACACGAAAAAAGAATCGGATTTAAAGGCGCCTGCCGGTATCCGCCACATGCAAGCGCCTTTTTGTCATTGTGACACCTTCGATTGCACTAGAAAGACGTTCCAACTGAATTTAAGCCAAATTAAAGACGTCACCACGACAAACACTAATAAAGGAGCGGATTTAAAGGCGCCTGCCGCTATCCGCCACATGCAAGCGCTTTTTTTGTCATTGTGACGTCTTTGATTGCACTAGAATGACGTTCCAATTGAAACTAAGTCAAATTAAAGACGTCACCACGACAAACACGAAACAAGGAGCCGATTTAAAGGCGCCTGATGGTATCCGCCACATGCAAGCGCGTTTTTTTTGCCATTCTGACGCTTTTGATTGCACTAGAAAGACGTTCCAACTGAATTTAAGTCAAATTAAAGACGTCACCACCACAAATACTAATAAGGGAGCGGATTTAAAGGCGTCTGCCGGTATCCGCCACATGCAAGCGGCTTTTTTTGTCATTGTGACGCCTTCGATTGCACTAGAAAGACGTTCCAATGGAATTTCAACCAAATTAAAGACGCCGCCACGACAAACACGACAACAGAAGCGGATTTAAAGGCGCCTGCCGGTATCCGCCACATGCAAGCGCCTTTTTGTCATTGTGACACCTTCAATTGCACTAGAAAGACGTTCCAACTGAATTTAAAGCAAATTAAAGACGTCACCACGACAAACACTAATAAAGGAGCGGATTTAAAGGCGCCTGCCGGTATCCGCCACATGCAAGCGCCTTTTTGCCATTCTGACGTCTTCGATTGCAGTAGTAAAAAGTACCAACTGAATTTAAGTCAAATTTAAAACGTGACCACGACAAACACGAAAAAAGAAGCGGATTTAAAGGCGCCTGCCGGTATCCGCCATATGCAAGCGCCTTTGTTGTCATTGTGACGCCTTCGATTGCACTAGAAAGACGTTCCAACTGAATTTAAAGCAAATTAAAGACGTCACCACGACAAACGCGAAAAAAGAATCGGTTTTAACGGCGCCTGCCGGTATCCGCCACATGCAAGCGCCTTTTTTTTGTCATTGTCACACCTTCAATTGCACTAGAAAGACGTTCCAACTGAATTTAAAGCAAATTAAAGACGTCACCACGACAAACACTAATAAAGGAGCGGATTTAAAGGCGCCTGCCGGTATCCGCCACATGCAAGCGCCTTTTTTTTTGTCATTGTGACGCCTTCGATTGCACTAGAAAGACGTTCCAACTGAATTTAAGCCAAATTAAAGACGTGACCATCACAACTACTAATAAAGAAGCGGATTTAAAGGCGCCTGCCGGTATCCGCCACATGCAAGCGCCTTTTTTTTGTCATTGTGACGCATTCGATTGCACTAGAAAGACGTTCCAACTGAATTTAAGCCAAATTAAAGACGTGACCATCACAACTACTAATAAAGAAGCGGATTTAAAGGCGCCTGCCGGTATCCGCCGCATGCAAGCGCCTTTTTTTTGTCATTGTGACGCCTTTGATTGCACTAGAATGACGTTCCAATTGAAACTAAGTTAAATTAAAGACGTCACCACGACAACTACTAATAAAGGAGCGGATTTAAAGGCGCCTGCCGGTACCCGCCACATGCAAGCGCCTTTTTTGTCATTGTGACGCCTTCGATTGCACTAGAAAGACGTTCCAAATGAATTTAAGCCAAATTAAAGACGTGACCACCACAACAAACACGAAAAAAGAAGCGGATTTAAAGGCGCCTGCCGGTATCCGCCACATGCAAGCGCCTTTTTTGTCATTGTGACGTCTTCGATTGCACTAGAATGACGTTCCAATTGAAAATAAGTCAAACTAAAGACGTCACCATGACAAACACGAAACAAGGAGCGATTTAAAGGCGCCTGATGGTATCCGCCACATGCAAGCGCGTTTTTTTGCCATTCTGACGCTTTTGATTGCACTAGAAAGACGTTCCAACTGAATTTAAGCCAAATAAAAGACGTCAGCCCGACAAACAAGAGAAAAGAAGCAGATTTAAAGGCTCCTGCCGGGATCCGCCACATGCAAGCGCGTTTTTTTGCCATTCTGACGCTTTTGATTGCACTAGAAAGACGTTCCAACTGAATTTAAGCCAAATTAAAGACGTCACCACGACAAACAAGAGAAAAGCAGCGGATTTAAAGGCGCCTACCGGTATCCGCCACATGCAAGCGCCTTTTTTCTTGTCATTGTGACGCCTTCGATTGCACTAGAAAGACGTTCCAAATTAATTTAAGCCAAATTAAAGACGTCACCACGACAAACGCGAAAAAAGAATCGGTTTTAACGGCGCCTGCCGGTATCCGCCACATGCAAGCGCCTTTTTGTCATTGTGACACCTTCAATTGCACTAGAAAGACGTTCCAACTGAATTTAAACCAAATTAAAGACGTCACCACGACAAACACTAATAAAGGAGCGGATTTAAAGGCGCCTGCCGGTATCCGCCACATGCAAGCGCCTTTTTTGTCATTCTAACGTCTTCGATTGCACTAGTAAAACTTACTAACTGAATTTAAGCCAAATTAAAGACGTCACCACGACAAACACGAAAAAAGGAGCGGATTTAAAGGCGCCTACCGGTATCCGCCACATGCAAGCGCCTTTTTTCTTGTCATTGTGACGCCTTCGATTGCACTAGAAAGACGTTCCAACTGAATTTAAGCCAAATTAAAGACGTCACCACGACAAACGCGAAAAAAGAATCGGTTTTAACGGCGCCTGCCGGTATCCGCCACATGCAAGCGCCTTTTTTTTGTCATTGTGACGCCTTCGATTGCACTAGAAAGACGTTCCAACTGAATTTAAGCCAAATTAAAGACGTGACCATCACAACTACTAATAAAGAAGCGGATTTAAAGGCGCCTGCCGGTATCCGCCACATGCAAGCGCCTTTTTGTCATTGTGACGCCTTCGATTGCACTAGAAAGACGTTCCAATTGAATTTCAACCAAATTAAAGACGCCGCCACGACAAACACGACAACAGAAGCGGATTTAAAGGCGCCTGCCGGTATCCGCCACATGCAAGCGCCTTTTTTGCCATTCTGACGTCTTCGATTGCACTAGTTAAAAATACCAACAGAATTTGAGTAAAATTTAAAATGTGACCACGACAAACACGAAAAAAGAAGCGGATTTAAAGGCGCCTGCCGGTATCCGCCATATGCAAGCGCCTTTTTTTGTCATTGTGACGCCTTCGATTGCACTAGAAAGACGTTCCAACTGAATTCAAAGCAAATTAAAGACGTCACCAAGACAAACAGTAATAAAGGAGCGGATTTAAAGGCGCCTGCCGGTATCCGCCATATGCAAGCGCCTTTTTTGTCATTGTGACGCCTTCGATTGCACTAGAAAGACGTTCCAACTGAATTCAAAGCAAATTAAAGACGTCACCAAGACAAACACTAATAAAGGAGCGGATTTAAAGGCGCCTGCCGGTATCCGCCATATGCAAGCGCCTTTTTTGTCATTGTGACGCCTTCGATTGCACTAGAAAGACGTTCCAACTGAATTTAAGCCAAATTAAAGACGTGACCATCACAACTACTAATAAAGAAGCGGATTTAAAGGCGCCTGCCGGTATCCGCCACATGCAAGCGCCTTTTTTTGTCATTGTGACGCCTTCGATTGCACTAGAAAGACGTTCGAAATGAATTTAAGCCAAATTAAAGACGTCACCACAACAAACACGAAACAAGGAGCCGATTTAAAGGCGCCTGATGGTATCCGCCACATGCAAGCGCGTTTTTTTGCCATTCTGACGCTTTTGATTGCACTAGAAAGACGTTCCAACTGAATTTAAGCCAAACTAAAGACGTCACCACGACAAACACGAAAAAAGAATCGGATTTAAAGGCGCCTGCCGGTATCCGCCACATGCAAGCGCCTTTTTGTCATTGTGACACCTTCGATTGCACTAGAAAGACGTTCCAACTGAATTTAAGTCAAATTAAAACGTCACCACGACAAACACGAAAAAAGAATCGGATTTAAAGGCGCCTGCCGGTATCCGCCACATGCAAGCGCCTTTTTGTCATTGTGACACCTTCGATTGCACTAGAAAGACGTTCCAACTGAATTTAAGTCAAATTAAAAACGTCACCACGACAAACACGAAAAAAGAATCGGATTTAAAGGCGCCTGCCGGTATCCGCCACATGCAAGCGCCTTTTTGTCATTGTGACACCTTCGATTGCACTAGAAAGACGTTCCAACTGAATTTAAGCCAAATTAAAGACGTGACCATCACAAATACTAATGAGGGAGCGGATTTAAAGGCGGCTGTCGCAATCCGCCACATGCAAGCGCCTTTTTGTCATTCTAACGTCTTCGATTGCACTAGTAAAACTTACTAACTGAATTTAAGCCAAATTAAAGACGTCACCACGACAAACACGAAAAAAGGAGCGGATTTAAAGGCGCCTACCGGTATCCGCCACATGCAAGCGCCTTTTTTCTTGTCATTGTGACGCCTTCGATTGCACTAGAAAGACGTTCCAACTGAATTTAAGCCAAATTAAAGACGTCACCACGACAAACGCGAAAAAAGAATCGGTTTTAACGGCGCCTGCCGGTATCCGCCACATGCAAGCGCGCCTTTTTTGTCATTGTGACACCTTCAATTGCACTAGAAAGACGTTCCAACTGAATTTAAACCAAATTAAAGACGTCACCACGACGAAAACTAATAAAGGAGCGGATTTAAAGGCGCCTACCGGTATCCGCCACATGCAAGCGCCTTTTTTTTGTCATTGTGACGCCTTCGATTGCACTAGAAAGACGTTCCAACTGAATTTAAGCCAAATTAAAGACGTGACCATCACAACTACTAATAAAGAAGCGGATTTAAAGGCGCCTGCCGGTATCCGCCACATGCAAGCGCCTTTTTTGCCATTCTGACGTCTTCGATTGCACTAGTTAAAAATACCAACAGAATTTGAGTAAAATTTAAAATGTGACCACGACAAACACGAAAAAAGAAGCGGATTTAAAGGCGCCTGCCGGTATCCGCCATATGCAAGCGCCTTTTTTGTCATTGTGACGCCTTCGATTGCACTAGAAAGACGTTCCAACTGAATTTAAAGCGAATTAAAGACGTCACCACGACAAACACTAATAAAGGAGCGGATTTAAAGGCGCCTGCCGGTATCCGCCACATGCAAGCGCCTTTTTCTTGTCATTGTGACGCCTTCGATTGCACTAGAAAGACGTTCGAAATGAATTTAAGCCAAATTAAAGACGTCACCACAACAAACACGAAACAAGGAGCCGATTTAAAGGCGCCTGATGGTATCCGCCACATGCAAGCGCCTTTTTTGCCATTCTGACGTCTTCGATTGCACTAGTTAAAAATACCAACAGAATTTGAGTAAAATTTAAAATGTGACCACGACAAACACTAATAAAGGAGCGGATTTAAAGGCGCCTGCCGGTATCCGCCACATGCAAGCGCCTTTTTCTTGTCATTGTGACGCCTTCGATTGCACTAGAAAGACGTTCCAACTGAATTTAAGCCAAATAAAAGACGTCACCACGACAAACAAGAGAAAAGAAGCAGATTTAAAGGCTCCTGCCGGTATCTGCCACATGCAAGCGCCTTTTTTTTGTCATTGTGATGCTTTCGATTGCACTAGAAAGACGTTCCAACTGAATTTAAGCCAAATTAAAGACGTCACCACGAGAAACACGATAAAAGGAGAAGATTTAAAGGCGCCTGCCGGTATCCGCCATATGCAAGCGCCTTTTTTGTCATTGTGACGCCTTCGATTGCACTAGAAAGACGTTCCAAATGAATTTAAGCCAAATTAAAGACGTCACCACGACAAACGCGAAAAAAGAATCGGTTTTAACGGCGCCTGCCGGTATCCGCCACATGCAAGCGCCTTTTTTGTCATTGTGACGTCTTTGATTGCACTAGAATGACGTTCCAATTGAAACTAAGTCAAATTAAAGACGTCACCACGACAAACACGAAACAAGGAGCCGATTTAAAGGCGCCTGATGGTATCCGCCACATGCAAGCGCGTTTTTTTGCCATTCTGACGCTTTTGATTGCACTAGAAAGACGTTCCAACTGAATTTAAGTCAAATTAAAGACGTCACCACCACAAATACTAATAAGGGAGCGGATTTAAAGGCGCCTGCCGGTATCCGCCACATGCAAGCGGCTTTTTTGTCATTGTGACGCCTTCGATTGCACTAGAAAGACGTTCCAATTGAATTTAAGCCAAATTAAAGACGTCACCACGACAAACACGAAAAAAGAAGCAGATTTAAAGGCGCCTGCCGGTACCCGCCACATGCAAGCGCCTTTTTTGTCATTGTGACGCCTTCGATTGCACTAGAAAGACGTTCCAACTGAATTTAAGCCAAATTAAAGACGTCACCACGACAAACGCGAAAAAAGAATCGGTTTTAACGGCGCCTGCCGGTATCCGCCACATGCAAGCGCGCCTTTTTGTCATTGTGACACCTTCAATTGCACTAGAAAGACGTTCCAACTGAATTTAAACCAAATTAAAGACGTCACCACGACGAAAACTAATAAAGGAGCGGATTTAAAGGCGCCTGCCGGAATCCCCCACATGCAAGCGCCTTTTTTTTTGTCATTGTGACGCCTTCGATTGCACTAGAAAGACGTTCCAACTGAATTTAAGCCAAATTAAAGACGTCACCACGACAAACACTAATAAAGTAGCGGATTTAAAGGCGCCTGCCGGTATCCGCCACATGCAAGCGCCTTTTTTGTCATTGTGACGCCTTCGATTGCACTAGAATGACGTTCCAACTGAATTTAAGCCAAATTAAAGACGTCACCACGAGAAACACGAAAAAAGGAGAAGATTTAAATGCGCCTGCCGGTATTCTCCATATGCAAGCGCCTTTTTTTCGTTCTGACGCCATCAACTGCACTAGAAAGACGTTCCAACTGAAGTTAAGTCAAATTAAAGACGTCACCACCACAAATACTAATAAGGGAGCGGATTTAAAGGCGCCTGCCGCGATCCGCCACATGCAAGCGCGTTTTTTTTGCCATTCTGACGCTTTTGATTGCACTAGAAAGACGTTCCAACTGAATTTGAGCCAAATTAAAGACGTCACCACGACAAACACGAAAAAAGAATCGGATTTAAAGGCGCCTGCCGGTATCCGCCACATGCAAGCGCCGTTTTGTCATTGTGACACCTTCGATTGCACTAGAAAGACGTTCCAACTGAATTTAAGCCAAATTAAAGACGTCACCACGACAAACACTAATAAAGGAGCGGATTTAAAGGCGCCTGCCGCTATCCGCCACATGCAAGCGCTTTTTTTGTCATTGTGACGTCTTTGATTGCACTAGAATGACGTTCCAATTGAAACTAAGTCAAATTAAAGACGTCACCACGACAAACACGAAACAAGGAGCCGATTTAAAGGCGCCTGATGGTATCCGCCACATGCAAGCGCGTTTTTTTGCCATTCTGACGCTTTTGATTGCACTAGAAAGACGTTCCAACTGAATTTAAGTCAAATTAAAGACGTCACCACCACAAATACTAATAAGGGAGCGGATTTAAAGGCGTCTGCCGGTATCCGCCACATGCAAGCGGCTTTTTTTGTCATTGTGACGCCTTCGATTGCACTAGAAAGACGTTCCAATGGAATTTCAACCAAATTAAAGACGCCGCCACGACAAACACGACAACAGAAGCGGATTTAAAGGCGCCTGCCGGTATCCGCCACATGCAAGCGCCTTTTTGTCATTGTGACACCTTCAATTGCACTAGAAAGACGTTCCAACTGAATTTAAAGCAAATTAAAGACGTCACCACGACAAACACTAATAAAGGAGCGGATTTAAAGGCGCCTGCCGGTATCCGCCACATGCAAGCGCCTTTTTTTTGTCATTGTGACGCCTTCGATTGCACTAGAAAGACGTTCCAACTGAATTTAAGCCAAATTAAAGACGTGACCATCACAACTACTAATAAAGAAGCGGATTTAAAGGCGCCTGATGGTATCCGCCACATGCAAGCGCGTTTTTTTGCCATTCTGACGCTTTTGATTGCACTAGAAAGACGTTCCAACTGAATTTAAGCCAAATAAAAGACGTCAGCACGACAAACAAGAGAAAAGAAGCAGATTTAAAGGCTCCTGCCGGTATCTGCCACATGCAAGCGCCTTTTTTTTTGTCATTGTGATGCTTTCGATTGCACTAGAAAGACGTTCCAACTGAGTTTAAGCCAAATTAAAGACGTCACCACGAGAAACACGAAAAAAGGAGAAGATTTAAAGGCGCCTGCCGGTATCCGCCATACGCAAGCGCCTTTTTTGTCATTGTGACGCCTTCGATTGCACTAGAAAGACGTTCCAAATGAATTTAAGCCAAATTAAAGACGTCACCACAACAAACACGAAAAAAGAAGCGGATTTAAAGGCGCCTGCCGGTATCCGCCACATGCAAGCGCCTTTTTTTTGTCATTGTGACGCCTTCGATTGCCCTAGAAAGACGTTCCAAATGAATTTAAGCCAAATTAAAGACGTGACCATCACAACTACTAATAAAGAAGCGGATTTAAAGGCGCCTGCCGGTATCCGCCACATGCAAGCGCCTTTTTTGTCATTGTGACGTCTTTGATTGCACTAGAATGACGTTCCAATTGAAACTAAGTCAAATTAAAGACGTCACCACGACAAACACTAATAAAGGAGCGGATTTAAAGGCGCCTGCCGGTATCCGCCACATGCAACCACCTTTGTCATTCTGACGTCTTCGATTGAGCTAGTAAAAAGTACTAACTGAATTTAAGCCAAATTAAAGACGTCACCACGACAAACACGAAAAAAGGAGCGGATTTAAAGGCGCCTGCCGGTATCCGCCACATGCAAGCGCCTTTTTTTTGTCATTGTGACGTCTTCGATTGCACTAGAAAGACGTTCCAACTGAATTTAAGCCAAATTAAAGACGTCACCACGACAAACAAGAGAAAAGAAGCAGATTTAAAGGCTCCTGCCGGTATCCGCCACATGCAACCACCTTTGTCATTCTGACGTCTTCGATTGAGCTAGTAAAAAGTACTAACTGAATTTAAGCCAAATTAAAGACGTCACCACGACAAACACGAAAAAAGGAGCGGATTTAAAGGCGCCTGCCGGTATCCGCCACATGCAAGCGCCTTTTTTTTGTCATTGTGACGTCTTCGATTGCACTAGAATGACGTTCGAATTGAAACTAAGTCAAACTAAAGACGTCACCATGACAAACACGAAACAAGGAGCCGATTTAAAGGCGCCTGCCGGTATCCGCCACATGCAAGCGGCTTTTTTTGTCATTGTGACGCCTTCGATTGCACTAGAAAGACGTTCCAATTGAATTTCAACCAAATTAAAGACGCCGCCACGACAAACACGAAAAACAGAAGCGGATTTAATGGCGCCTGCCGGTATCCGCCATATGCAAGCGCCTTTGTTGTCATTGTGACGCCTTCGATTCCACTAGAAAAAAGTACCAAATGAACTTAAGTCAAATTAAAGACGTCACCACGACAAACACGAAAAAAACGGATCTAAATGCTCCTGCCGCTATCCGACACATGGAAGCGCCTTTTTATTTCAGTCTGACGTCTTCGATTGCACTAGAAAGAAAGTACCAACTGAATTTAAGTTAAATTAAAATCGTGACCACGACAAACACGAAAAAAAGAATCGGATTTAAAGGCGCCTGCCGGTATCCGCCACATGCAAGCGCCTTTTTTGTCATTGTGACGCCTTCGATTGCACTAGAAAGACGTTCCAAATGAATTTAAGCCAAATTAAAGACGTGACCACGACAAACACGAAAAAAGAAGCGGATTTAAAGGCGCCTGCCGGTATCCGCCACATGCAAGCGCCTGTTTTTTGTCATTGTGACGTCTTTGATTGCACTAGAATGACGTTCCAATTGAAACTAAGTCAAATTAAAGACGTCACCACGACAAACACTAATAAAGGAGCGGATTGAAAGGCGCCTGCCGGTATCCGCCACATGCAAGCGCCTTTTTTTTTTGTCATTGTGACGTCATCGATTGCACTAGAAAGACGTTCCAACTGAATTTAAGCCAAATTAAAGACGTGACCATCACAAATACTAAAAAAGGAGCGGATTGAAAGGCGGCTGTCGTAATCCGCCACATGCAAGCGGCTTTTTTTGTCATTGTGACGCCTTCGATTGCACTAGAAAGACGTTCCAATTGAAACTAAGTCAAATTAAAGACGTCACCACGACAAACACGAAACAAGGAGCCGATTTAAAGGCGCCTGCCGGTATCCGCCACATGCAAGCGCCTTTTTTGTCATTGTGACGCCTTCGATTGCACTAGAAAGACGTTCCAAATGAATTTAAGCCAAATTAAAGATGTGACCATCACAACTACTAATAAAGAAGCGGATTTAAAGGCGCCTGCCGGTATCCGCCACATGCAAGCGCCTTTTTCTTGTCATTGTGACGCCTTCGATTGCACTAGAAAGACGTTCCAAATGAATTTAAGCCAAATTAAAGACGTCACCACGACAAACACGAAAAAAGAAGCGGATTTAAAGGCGCCTGCCGGTATCCGCCACATGCAAGCGCCTTTTTTTTGTCATTGTGATGCCTTCGATTGCCCTAGAAAGACGTTCCAAATGAATTTAAGCCAAATTAAAGACGTGACCATCACAACTACTAATAAAGAAGCGGATTTAAAGGCGCCTGCCGGTATCCGCCACATGCAAGCGCCTTTTTTGTCATTGTGACGTCTTTCGATTGCACTAGAAATGACGTTCCAATTGAAACTAAGTCAAATTAAAGACGTCACCACGACAAACACTAATAAAGGACCGGATTGAAAGGCGCCTGCCGGTATCCGCCACATGCAAGCGCCTTTTTTTTGTCATTGTGACGTCTTCGATTGCACTAGAAAGACGTTCCAACTGAATTTAAGCCAAATTAAAGACGTGACCATCACAAATACTAAAAAAGGAGCGGATTTAAAGGCGGCTGTCGCAATCCGCCACATGCAAGCGCCTTTTTTGTCATTCTGATGTCTTCGAATGCATTAGAAAGACGTTCCAACTGAATTTAAGCCAAATTAAAGACGTCACCACCAGAAATACTAACAAGGGAGCGGATTTAAAGGCGGCTGTCGCAATCCGCCACATGCAAGCGCCTTTTTTGTCATTCTGACGTCTTCGATTGCAGTAGTAAAAAGTACTAACTGAATTTAAGCCAAATTAAAGACGTCACCACGACAAACACGAAAAAAGGAGCGGATTTAAAGGCGCCTGCCGGTATCCGCCACATGCAAGCGCCTTTTTTGTCATTGTGACGCCTTCGATTGCACTAGAAAGACGTTCCAAATGAATTTAAGCCAAATTAAAGACGTGACCATCACAAACTACTAATAAAGAAGCGGATTTAAAGGCGCCTGCCGGTATCCGCCACATGCAAGCGCCTTTTTTGTCATTGTGACGCCTTCGATTGCACTAGAAAGACGTTCCAAATGAATTTAAGCCAAATTAAAGACGTGACCATCACAACTACTAATAAAGAAGCGGATTTAAAGGCGCCTGCCGGTATCCGCCACATGCAAGCGCCTTTTTTGTCATTGTGACGCTTTCGATTGCACTAGAAAGACGTTCCAAATGAATTTAAGCCAAATTAAAGACGTGACCATCACAACTACTAATAAAGAAGCGGATTTAAAGGCGCCTGCCGGTATCCGCCACATGCAAGCGCCTTTTTTGTCATTGTGACGTCTTCGATTGCACTAGAAAGACGTTCCAACTGAATTTAAGCCAAATTAAAGACGTGACCATCACAAACTACTAATAAAGAAGCGGATTTAAAGGCGCCTGCCGGTACCCGCCACATGCAAGCGCCTTTTTTTTGTCATTGTGACGCCTTCGATTGCACTAGAAAGACGTTCCAACTGAATTTAAGCCAAATTAAAGACGTGACCATCACAACTACTAATAAAGAAGCGGATTTAAAGGCGCCTACCGGTACCCGCCACATGCAAGCGCCTTTTTTTTGTCATTGTGACGCCTTCGATTGCACTAGAAAGACGTTCCAACTGAATTTAAGCCAAATTAAAGACGTGACCATCACAACTACTAATAAGGGAGCGGATTTAAAGGCGCCTGCCGGTACCCGCCACATGCAAGCGCCTTTTTTGTCATTGTGACGCCTTCGATTGCACTAGAAAGACGTTCCAAATGAATTTAAGCCAAATTAAAGACGTCACCACGACAAACACGAAACAATGAGCCGATTTAAAGGCGCCTGATGGTATCCGCCACATGCAAGCGCGTTTTTTTTGTCATTGTGACGCCTTCGATTGCACTAGAAAGACGTTCCAAATGAATTTAAGCCAAATTAAAGACGTGACCATCACAACTACTAATAAAGAAGCGGATTTAAAGGCGCCTGCCGGTATCCGCCACATGCAAGCGCCTTTTTTGTCATTGTGACGCCTTCGATTGCACTAGAAAGACGTTCCAAATGAATTTAAGCCAAATTAAAGACGTCACCACGACAAACACGAAAAAAGAATCGGATTTAAAGGCGCCTGCCGGTATCCGCCACATGCAAGCGCCTTTTTTGTCATTGTGACGCCTTCGATTGCCCTAGAAAGACGTTCCAAGTGAATTTAAGCCAAATTAAAGACGTGACCATCACAACTACTAATAAAGAAGCGGATTTAATGGCGCCTGCCGGTACCCGCCACATGCAAGCGCCTTTTTTTTGTCATTGTGACGCCTTCGATTGCACTAGAAAGACGTTCCAACTGAATTTAAGCCAAATTAAAGACGTGACCATCACAACTACTAATAAAGAAGCGGATTTAAAGGCGCCTACCGGTACCCGCCACATGCAAGCGCCTTTTTTTTTGTCATTGTGACGCCTTCGATTGCACTAGAAAGACGTTCCAACTGAATTTAAGCCAAATTAAAGACGTGACCATCACAACTACTAATAAGGGAGCGGATTTAAAGGCGCCTGCCGGTACCCGCCACATGCAAGCGCCTTTTTTGTCATTGTGACGCCTTCGATTGCACTAGAAAGACGTTCCAAATGAATTTAAGCCAAATTAAAGACGTCACCACGACAAACACGAAACAATGAGCCGATTTAAAGGCGCCTGATGGTATCCGCCACATGCAAGCGCGTTTTTTTGTCATTGTGACGCCTTCGATTGCACTAGAAAGACGTTCCAAATGAATTTAAGCCAAATTAAAGACGTGACCATCACAACTACTAATAAAGAAGCGGATTTAAAGGCGCCTGCCGGTATCCGCCACATGCAAGCGCCTTTTTTTTGTCATTGTGACGCCTTCGATTGCACTAGAAAGACGTTCCAAATGAATTTAAGCCAAATTAAAGACGTCACCACGACAAACACGAAAAAAGAATCGGATTTAAAGGCGCCTGCCGGTATCCGCCACATGCAAGCGCCTTTTTTGTTATTGTGACGCCTTCGATTGCCCTAGAAAGACGTTCCAAGTGAATTTAAGCCAAATTAAAGACGTGACCATCACAACTACTAATAAAGAAGCGGATTTAAAGGCGCCTGCCGGTATCCGCCACATGCAAGCGCCTTTTTTGTCATTGTGACGTCTTTGATTGCACTAGAATGACGTTCCAATTGAAACTAAGTCAAATTAAAGACGTGACCATCACAAATACTAATAAGGGAGCGGATTTAAAGGCGCCTGCCGGTACCCGCCACATGCAAGCGCCTTTTTTGTCATTGTGACGTCTTTGATTGCACTAGAATGACGTTCCAATTGAAACTAAGTCAAATTAAAGACGTCACCACGAGAAACACGATAAAAGGAGAAGATTTAAAGGCGCCTGCCGGTATTCTCCACATGCAAGCGTCTTTTTTTCATTCTGACGCCATCAATTGCACTAGAAAGACGTTCCAGCTGAATTTAAGTCAAATTAAAGACGTCACCACCAGAAACACTAACAAGGGAGCGGATTTAAAGGCGCCTGCCGGTATCCGCCACATGCAAGCGGCGTTTTTTGTCATTGTGACGCCTTCGATTGCACTAGAAAGACGTTCCAATTGAATTTCAACCAAATTAAAGACGCCGCCACGACCAACACGACAACAGAAGCGGATTTAAAGGCGCCTGCCGGTATCCGCCACATGCAAGCGCCTTTGTTGTCATTGTGACGCCTTCGATTGCACTAGAAAAAAGTACCAAATGAACTTAAGTCAAATTAAAGACGTCACCACGACAAACACGAAAAAAGCGGATGTAAATGCTCCTGCCACTATCCGACACATGGAAGCGCCTTTTTATTTCAGTCTGACGTCTTCGATTGCACTAGAAAGAAAGTACCAACTGAATTTAACTTAAATTAAAAACGTGACCACGACAAACACGAAAAAAGAATCGGATTTAAAGGCGCCTGCCGGTATCCGCCACATGCAAGCGCCTTTTTTGTCATTGTGACGCCTTCGATTGCACTAGAAAGACGTTCCAACTGAATTTAAGCCAAATTAAAGATGTGACCATCACAACTACTAATAAAGAAGCGGATTTAAAGGCGCCTGCCGGTATCCGCCACATGCAAGCGCCTTTTTTGTCATTGTGACGTCTTTGATTGCACTAGAATGACGTTCCAATTGAAACTAAGTCAAATTAAAGACGTCACCACGACAAACACTAATAAAGGAGCGGATTTAAAGGCGCCTGCCAGTATCCGCCACATGCAAGCGCCTTTTTTGTCATTGTGACGCCTTCGATTGCACTAGAAAGACGTTCCAAATGAATTTAAGCCAAATTAAAGACGTCACCACCACAAATACTAATAAGGGAAGCGGATTTAAAGGCGCCTGCCGGTACCCGCCACATGCAAGCGCCTTTTTTTTGTCATTGTGACGTCTTCGATTGCACTAGAAAAACGTTCGAACTGAATTTAAGCCAAATTAAAGACGTGACCATCACAAATACTAATAAGGGAGCGGATTTAAAGGCGCCTGCCGGTACCCGCCACATGCAAGCGCCTTTTTTGTCATTGTGACGCCTTCGATTGCACTAGAAAGACGTTCCAACTGAATTTAAGCCAAATTAAAGACGTGACCACATCAAACACGAAAAAAGAAGCGGATTTAAAGGCGCCTGCCGGTATCCGCCACATGCAAGCGCCTTTTTTGTCATTGTGACGTCTTTGATTGCACTAGAATGACGTTCCAATTGAAACTAAGTCAAATTAAAGACGTCACCACGAGAAACACGATAAAAGGAGAAGATTTAAAGGCGCCTGCCGGTATTCTCCACATGCAAGCGCCTTTTTTGTCATTGTGACGCCTTTGATTGCACTAGAAAGACGTTCCAAATGAATTTAAGTCAAATTAATGACGTCACCACCACAAGTACAAATAAGGGAAGCGGATTTAAAGGCGCCTGCCGGTATCCGCCACATGCAAGCGCCTTTTTTTTGTCATTGTGACGTCTTCGATTGCACTAGAAAGACGTTCGAACTGAATTTAAGCCAAATTAAAGACGTGACCATCACAAATACTAATAAGGGAGCGGATTTAAAGGCGCCTGCCGGTACCCGCCACATGCAAGCGCCTTTTTTGTCATTGTGACGCCTTCGATTGCACTAGAAAGACGTTCCAAATGAATTTAAGCCAAATTAAAGACGTCACCACGACAAACACGAAAAAAGAAGCGGATTTAAAGGCGCCTGCCGGTATCCGCCACATGCAAGCGCCTTTTTTGTCATTGTGACGTCATCGATTGCACTAGAATGACGTTCGAATTGAAACTACGTCAAACTAAAGACGTCACCATGACAAACACGAAACAAGGAGCGGATTTAAAGGCGCCTGATGGTATCCGCCACACGCAAGCGTTTTTTTGCCATTCTGACGCTTTTGATTGCAATAGAAAGACGTTCCAACTGAATTTAAGCCAAATAAAAGACGTCAGCACGACATACCAGAGAAAAGAAGCAGATTTAAAGGCTCCTGCCGGTATCCGCCACATGCAAGCGCCATTTTTGTCATTGTGACGCCTTCGATTGCACTAGAAAGACGTTCCAACTGAATTTCAACCAAATTAAAGACGTCACCACGACAAACACGAAAAAAGCGGATGTAAATGCTCCTGCCGCTATCCGACACATGGAAGCGCCTTTTTATTTCAGTCTGACGTCTTTGATTGCACTACAAAGAAAGTACCAACTGAATTTAAGTTAAATAAAAAACGTGACCACGACAAACACGAAAAAGGAATCGGATTTAAAGGCGCCTGCCGGTATCCGCCACATGCAAGCGCCTGTTTTGTCATTGTGACGCCTTCGATTGCAATAGAAAGACGTTCCAACTGAATTTAAGCCAAATTAAAGACGTCACCACAACAAACACTAATAAAGAAGCGGATTTAAAGGCGCCTGCCGGTATCCGCCACATGCAAGCGCCTTTTTTTTGTCATTGTGACGCCTTCGATTGCACTAGAAAGACGTTCCAACTGAATTTAAGCCAAATTAAAGACGTGACCATCACAACTACTAATAAAGAAGCGGATTTAAAGGCGCCTGCCGGTATCCGCCACATGCAAGCGCCTTTTTTGTCATTGTGACGTCTTTGATTGCACTAGAATGACGTTCCAATTGAAACTAAGTCAAATTAAAGACGTCACCACGACAAACACGAAAAAAGGAGCCGATTTAAAGGCGCCTGATGGTATCCGCCACATGCAAGCACGTTTTTTTTGCCATTCTGACGCTTTTGATTGCACTAGAAAGACGTTCCAACTGAATTTAAGCCAAATAAAAGACGTCACCACGACAAACACGAAAAAAGAAGCAGATTTAAAGGCTCCTGCCGGTATCCGCCACATGCAAGCGCCTTTGTTTGTCATTGTGATGCTTTCGATTGCACTAGAAAGACGTTCCAACTGAATTTAAGCCAAATTAAAGACGTGACCATCACAAATACTAATAAGGGAGCGGATTTAAAGGCGGCTGTCGCAATCCGCCACATGCAAGCGCCTTTTTTGTCATTCTGACGTCTTTGATTGCACTAGAATGACGTTCCAATTGAAACTAAGTCAAATTAAAGACGTCACCACGACAAACACGAAAAAAGAAGCGGATTTAAAGGCGCCTGCCGGTATCCGCCACATGCAAGCGCCTTTTTTTGTCATTGTGACGCCTTCGATTGCACTAGAAAGACGTTCCAACTGAATTTAAGCCAAATTAATGATGTGACCATCACAAACTACTAAAAAGAATCGGATTTAAAGGCGCCTGCCGGTATCCGCCACATGCAAGCGCCTTTTTTGTCATTGTGACGCCTTCGATTGCACTAGAAAGACGTTCCAAATGAATTTAAGCCAAATTAAAGACGTCACCACAACAAACACGAAAAAAGAAGCGGATTTAAAGGCGCCTGCCGGTATCCGCCACATGCAAGCGCCTTTTTTGTCATTGTGACGTCTTTGATTGCACTAGAATGACGTTCCAATTGAAACTAAGTCAAATTAAAGACGTCACCACGACAAACACGAAACAAGGAGCCGATTTAAAGGCGCCTGATGGTATCCGCCACATGCAAGCGCGTTTTTTTGCCATTCTGACGCTTTTGATTGCACTAGAAAGACGTTCCAACTGAATTTAAGCCAAATAAAAGACGTCACCACGACAAACACGAAAAAAGAAGTAGATTTAAAGGCTCCTGCCGGTATCCGCCACATGCAACCACCTTTGTTTGTCATTGTGATGCTTTCGATTGCACTAGAAAGACGTTCCAACTGAATTTAAGCCAAATTAAAGACGTCACCACGACAAACACGAAAAAAGAAGCGGATTTAAAGGCGCCTGCCGGTATCCGCCACATGCAAGCGCCTTTTTTGTCATTGTGACGCCTTCGATTGCACTAGAAAGACGTTCCAACTGAATTTAAGCCAAATTAAAGACGTCACCACGACAAATACTAATAAGGGAAGCGGATTTAAAGGCGCCTGCCGGTATCCGCCACATGCAAGCGCCTTTTTTGTCATTGTGACGCCTTCGATTGCACTAGAAAGACGTTCCAACTGAATTTAAGCCAAATTAAAGACGTCACCACGACAAACACTAATAAAGAAGCGGATTTAAAGGCGCCTGCCGGTATCCGCCACATGCAAGCGCCTTTTTTTTGTCATTGTGACGCCTTCGATTGCACTAGAAAGACGTTCCAACTGAATTTCAACCAAATTAAAGACGTCACCACGACAAACACGAAAAAAGCGGATGTAAATGCTCCTGCCGCTATCCGACACATGGAAGCGCCTTTTTATTTCAGTCTGACGTCTTCGATTGCACTAGAAAGAAAGTACCAACTGAATTTAAGTTAAATAAAAAACGTGACCACGACAAACACGAAAAAAGAATCGGATTTAAAGGCGCCTGCCGGTATCCGCCACATGCAAGCGCCTGTTTTTGTCATTGTGACGCCTTCGATTGCCCTAGAAAGACGTTCCAAATGAATTTAAGCCAAATTAAAGACGTGACCATCACAACTACTAATAAAGAAGCGGATTTAAAGGCGCCTGCCGGTATCCGCCACATGCAAGCGCCTTTTTTGTCATTGTGACGCCTTCGATTGCACTAGAAAGACGTTCCAAATGAATTTAAGCCAAATTAAAGACGTGACCATCACAAATACTAATAAGGGAGCGGATTTAAAGGCGGCTGTCGCAATCCGCCACATGCAAGCGCCTTTTTTGTCATTGTGACGTCTTCGATTGAGCTAGTAAAAAGTACTAACTGAATTTAAGCCAAATTAAAGACGTCACCACGACAAACACGAAAAAAGAAGCGGATTTAAAGGCGCCTGCCGGTATCCGCCACATGCAAGCGCCTGTTTTTGTCATTGTGACGCCTTCGATTGCACTAGAAAGACGTTCCAAATGAATTTAAGCCAAATTAAAGACGTGACCATCACAAATACTAATAAGGGAGCGGATTTAAAGGCGCCTGCCGGTATCCGCCACATGCAAGCGCCTTTTTTGTCATTGTGACGTCTTTGATTGCACTAGAAAGACGTTCCAATTGAATTTAAGCCAAATTAAAGACGTCACCACAACAAACACGAAAAAAGAAGCGGATTTAAAGGCGCCTGCCGGTATCCGCCACATGCAAGCGCCTTTTTTGTCATTGTGACGTCTTCGATTGCACTAGAATGACGTTCGAATTGAAACTAAGTCAAACTAAAGACGTCACCATGACAAACACGAAACAAGGAGCCGATTTAAAGGCGCCTGATGGTATCCGCCACATGCAAGCGCGTTTTGTTGCCATTCTGACGCTTTTGATTGCAGTAGAAAGACGTTCCAACTGAATTTAAGCCAAATAAAAGACGTCAGCACGACAAACACGAGAAAAGAAGCAGATTTAAAGGCTCCTGCCGGTATCCGCCACATGCAAGCGCCTTTTTTGTCATTGTGACGCTTTCGATTGCACTAGAAAGACGTTCCAAATGAATTTAAGCCAAATTAAAGACGTCACCACAACAAACACGAAAAAAGAAGCGGATTTAAAGGCGCCTGCCGGTATCCGCCACATGCAAGCGCCTTTTTTTTGTCATTGTGACGCCTTCGATTGCACTAGAAAGACGTTCCAAATGAATTTAAGCCAAATTAAAGACGTGACCATCACAACTACTAATAAAGAAGCGGATTTAAAGGCGCCTGCCGGTATCCGCCACATGCAAGCGCCTTTTTTGTCATTGTGACGTCTTTGATTGCACTAGAATGACGTTCCAATTGAAACTAAGTCAAATTAAAGACGTCACCACGACAAACACGAAACAAGGAGCCGATTTAAAGGCGCCTGATGGTATCCGCCACATGCAAGCACGTTTTTTGCCATTCTGACGCTTTTGATTGCACTAGAAAGACGTTCCAACTGAATTTAAGCCAAATTAAAGACGTCACCACGACAAACGCGAGAAAAGAAGCAGATTTAAAGGCTCCTGCCGGTATCCGCCACATGCAAGCGCCTTTTTTTGTCATTGTGATGCTTTCGATTGCACTAGAAAGACGTTCCAACTGAATTTAAGCCAAATTAAAGACGTGACCATCACAAATACTAATAAGGGAGCGGATTTAAAGGCGGCTGTCGCAATCCGCCACATGCAAGCGCCTTTTTTGTCATTCTGACGTCTTCGATTGAGCTAGTAAAAAGTACTAACTGAATTTAAGCCAAATTAAAGACGTCACCACGACAAACACGAAAAAAGGAGCGGATTTAAAGGCGCCTGCCGGTATCCGCCACATGCAAGCGCCTTTTTTCTTGTCATTGTGACGCCTTCGATTGCACTAGAAAGAAGTTCCAACTGAATTTAAGCCAAATTAAAGACGTCACCACGACAAACGCGAAAAAAGAATCGGGTTTAACGGCGCCTGCCGGTATCCGCCACATGCAAGCGCCTTTTTGTCATTGTGACACCTTCAATTGCACTAGAAAGACGTTCCAACTGAATTTAAACCAAATTAAAGACGTCACCACGACAAACACTAATAAAGGAGCGGATTTAAAGGCGCCTGCCGGTATCCGCCACATGCAAGCGCCTTTTTTTTGTCATTGTGACGCCTTCGATTGCACTAGAAAGACGTTCCAACTGAATTTAAGCCAAATTAAAGACGTGACCATCACAAATACTAATAAGGGAGCGGATTTAAAGGCGGCTGTCGCAATCCGCCACATGCAAGCACGTTTTTTTGCCATTCTGACGCTTTTGATTGCACTAGAAAGACGTTCCAACTGAATTTAAGTCAAATAAAAGACGTCACCACGACAAACAAGAGAAAAGAAGCAGATTTAAAGGCTCCTGCCGGTATCCGCCACATGCAAGCGCCTTTTTTTGTCATTGTGATGCTTTCGATTGCACTAGAAAGACGTTCCAACTGAATTTAAGCCAAATTAAAGACGTGACCATCACAAATACTAATAAGGGAGCGGATTTAAAGGCGGCTGTCGCAATCCGCCACATGCAAGCGCCTTTTTTGTCATTGTGACGCCTTCGATTGCACTAGAAAGACGTTCCAAATGAATTTAAGCCAAATTAAAGACGTCACCACGACAAACACGAAAAAAGAAGCGGATTTAAAGGCGCCTGCCGGTATCCGCCACATGCAAGCGCCTTTTTTGTCATTGTGACGCCTTCGATTGCACTAGAAAGACGTTCCAAATGAATTTAAGCCAAATTAAAGACGTCACCACAACAAACACGAAAAAAGAAGCGGATTTAAAGGCGCCTGCCGGTATCCGCCACATGCAAGCGCCTTTTTTGTCATTGTGACGTCTTTGATTGCACTAGAATGACGTTCCAATTGAAACTAAGTCAAATTAAAGACGTCACCACGACAAACACTAATAAAGGAGCGGATTTAAAGGCGCCTGATGGTATCCGCCACATGCAAGCGCCTTTTTTTATGTCATTGTGACGCCTTCGATTGCACTAGAAAGAAGTTCCAAATGAATTTAAGCCAAATTAAAGACGTCACCACCACAAATACTAATAAAGGAAGCGGATTTAAAGGCGCCTGCCGGTATCCGCCACATGCAAGCGCCTTTTTTTTGTCATTGTGACGTCTTCGATTGCACTAGAAAAACGTTCGAACTGAATTTAAGCCAAATTAAAGACGTGACCATCACAAATACTAATAAGGGAGCGGATTTAAAGGCGCCTGCCGGTATCCGCCACATGCAAGCGCCTTTTTTGTCATTGTGATGCTTTCGATTGCACTAGAAAGACGTTCCAACTGAATTTAAGCCAAATTAAAGACGTGACCATCACAACTACTGACAAAGAAGCGGATTTAAAGGCGCCTGCCGGTACCCGCCACATGCAAGCGCCTTTTTTTTGTCATTGTGACGCCTTCGATTGCACTAGAAAGACGTTCCAAATGAATTTAAGCCAAATTAAAGACGTCACCACCACAAATACTAATAAGGAAGCGGATTTAAAGGCGCCTGCCGGTATCCGCCACATGCAAGCGCCTTTTTTTGTCATTGTGACGTCTTCGATTGCACTAGAAAGACGTTCCAAACTGAATTTAAGCCAAATTAAAGACGTCACCACACAAACACTAATAAGGAGCGGATTTAAAGGCGCCTGCCGGTATCCGCCACATGCAAGCGCCTTTTTTTGTCATTGTGACGCTTTCGATTGCACTAGAAAGACGTTCCAACTGAATTTAAGCCAAATTAAAGACGTGACCATCACAAATACTAATAAGGGAGCGGATTTAAAGGCGCCTGTCGCAATCCGCCACATGCAAGCGCCTTTTTTGTCATTGTGACGCTTTCGATTGCACTAGAAAGACGTTCCAACTGAATTTAAGCCAAATTAAAGACGTGACCATCACAAATACTAATAAGGAGCGGATTTAAAGGCGGCTGTCGCAATCCGCCACATGCAAGCGCCTTTTTTGTCATTCTGACGTCTTCGATTGCAGTAGTAAAAAGTACTAACTGAATTTAAGCCAAATTAAAGACGTCACCACGACAAACACGAAAAAAGGAGCGGATTTAAAGGCGCCTGCCGGTATCCGCCACATGCAAGCGCCTTTTTTTTGTCATTGTGACGCCTTCGATTGCACTAGAAAGACGTTCCAACTGAATTTAAGCCAAATTAAAGACGTCACCACGACAAACACGAAAAAAGGAGCGGATTTAAAGGCGCCTGCCGGTATCCGCCACATGCAAGCGCCTTTTTTTGTCATTGTGACGCCTTCGATTGCACTAGAAAGACGTTCCAAATGAATTTAAGCCAAATTAAAGACGTCACCACGACAAACACGAAAAAAAGAAGCGGATTTAAAGGCGCCTGCCGGTATCCGCCACATGCAAGCGCCTTTTTTGTCATTGTGACGCTTTGATTGCACTAGAAAGACGTTCCAAATGAATTTAAGCCAAATTAAAGACGTCACCACGACAAACACGAAAAAAGAAGCGGATTTAAAGGCGCCTGCCGGTATCCGCCACATGCAAGCGCCTTTTTTTTGTCATTGTGACGCCTTCGATTGCACTAGAAAGACGTTCCAAATGAATTTAAGCCAAATTAAAGACGTGACCATCACAACTACTAATAAAGAAGCGGATTTAAAGGCGCCTGCCGGTATCCGCCACATGCAAGCGCCTTTTTTGTCATTGTGACGCCTTCGATTGCACTAGAAAGACGTTCCAAATGAATTTAAGCCAAATTAAAGACGTCACCACCACAAATACTAATAAGGAAGCGGATTTAAAGGCGCCTGCCGGTATCCCGCCACATGCAAGCGCCTTTTTTTTGTCATTGTGACGTCTTCGATTGCACTAGAAAAATGTTCGAACTGAATTTAAGCCAAATTAAAGACGTGACCATCACAAATACTAATAAGGGAGCGGATTTAAAGGCGCCTGCCGGTATCCCGCCACATGCAAGCGCCTTTTTTGTCATTGTGACACCTTCGATTGCCCTAGAAAGACGTGCCAATGAATTTAAGCCAAATTAAAGACGTCACCACGACAAACACGAAAAAAGGAGCGGATTTAAAGGCGCCTGCCGGTATCCGCCACATGCAAGCGCCTTTTTTGTCATTGTGACGTCTTCGATTGCACTAGAATGACGTTCGAATTGAAACTAAGTCAAACTAAAGACGTCACCATGACAAACACGAAACAAGGAGCCGATTTAAAGGCGCCTGATGGTATCCGCCACATGCAAGCGCGTTTTTTTGCCATTCTGACGCTTTGATTGCAGTAGAAAGACGTTCCAACTGAATTTAAGCCAAATAAAAGACGTCAGCACGACAAACAAGAGAAAAGAAGCAGATTTAAAGGCGCCTGCCGGTATCCGCCACATGCAAGCGCCTTTTTTGTCATTGTGACGCTTTCGATTGCACTAGAAAGACGTTCCAAATGAATTTAAGCCAAATTAAAGACGTCACCACAACAAACACGAAAAAAGAAGCGGATTTAAAGGCGCCTGCCGGTATCCGCCACATGCAAGCGCCTTTTTTTTGTCATTGTGACGCCTTCGATTGCACTAGAAAGACGTTCCAAATGAATTTAAGCCAAATTAAAGACGTGACCATCACAACTACTAATAAAGAAGCGGATTTAAAGGCGCCTGCCGGTATCCGCCACATGCAAGCGCCTTTTTTGTCATTGTGACGTCTTTGATTGCACTAGAATGACGTTCCAATTGAAACTAAGTCAAATTAAAGACGTCACCACGACAAACACGAAACAAGGAGCCGATTTAAAGGCGCCTGATGGTATCCGCCACATGCAAGCACGTTTTTTTTGCCATTCTGACGCTTTTGATTGCACTAGAAAGACGTTCCAACTGAATTTAAGCCAAATTAAAGACGTCACCACGACAAACAAGAGAAAAGAAGCAGATTTAAAGGCTCCTGCCGGTATCCGCCACATGCAAGCGCCTTTTTTTGTCATTGTGATGCTTTCGATTGCACTAGAAAGACGTTCCAACTGAATTTAAGCCAAATTAAAGACGTGACCATCACAAATACTAATAAGGGAGCGGATTTAAAGGCGGCTGTCGCAATCCGCCACATGCAAGCGCCTTTTTTGTCATTCTGACGTCTTCGATTGAGCTAGTAAAAAGTACTAACTGAATTTAAGCCAAATTAAAGACGTCACCACGACAAACACGAAAAAAGGAGCGGATTTAAAGGCGCCTGCCGGTATCCGCCACATGCAAGCGCCTTTTTTCTTGTCATTGTGACGCCTTCGATTGCACTAGAAAGAAGTTCCAACTGAATTTAAGCCAAATTAAAGACGTCACCACGACAAACGCGAAAAAAGAATCGGTTTTAACGGCGCCTGCCGGTATCCGCCACATGCAAGCGCCTTTTTGTCATTGTGACACCTTCAATTGCACTAGAAAGACGTTCCAACTGAATTTAAGCCAAATTAAAGACGTGACCATCACAACTACTAATAAAGAAGCGGATTTAAAGGCGCCTGCCGGTATCCGCCACATGCAAGCGCCTTTTTTTTGTCATTGTGACGCCTTCGATTGCACTAGAAAGACGTTCCAAATGAATTTAAGCCAAATTAAAGACGTCACCACGACAAACACGAAAAAAGAAGCGGATTTAAAGGCGCCTGCCGGTATCCGCCACATGCAAGCGCCTTTTTTGTCATTGTGACGTCTTTGATTGCACTAGAATGACGTTCCAATTGAAACTAAGTCAAATTAAAGACGTCACCACGACAAACAGTAATAAAGGAGCGGATTTAAAGGCGCCTGCCGGTATCCGCCACATGCAAGCGCCTTTTTTTTGTCATTGTGACGTCTTCGATTGCACTAGAAAGACGTTCCAACTGAATTTAAGCCAAATTAAAGACGTGACCATCACAAATACTAATAAAGAAGCGGATTTAAAGGCGCCTGCCGGTATCCGCCACATGCAAGCGCCTTTTTTTGTCATTGTGACGTCTTTGATTGCACTAGAAAGACGTTCCAATTGAATTTAAGTCAAATTAAAGACGTCACCACGACAAACACTAATAAAGAAGCGGATTTAAAGGCGCCTGCCGGTATCCGCCACATGCAAGCGCCTTTTTTTGTCATTGTGACGCCTTCGATTGCACTAGAAAGACGTTCCAAATGAATTTAAGCCAAATTAAAGACGTCACCACCACAAATACTAATAAGGAAGCGGATTTAAAGGCGCCTGCCGGTATCCCGCCACATGCAAGCGCCTTTTTGTTTGTCATTGTGACGTCTTCGATTGCACTAGAATGACGTTTGAACTGAATTCAAGCCAAATTAAAGACGTGACCATCACAAATACTAATAAGGAGCGGATTTAAAGGCGCCTGTCGGTATCCGCCACATGCAAGCGCCTTTTTTGTCATTGTGACGCCTTCGATTGCACTAGAAAGACGTTCCAAATGAATTTAAGCCAAATTAAAGACGTGACCATCACAACTACTAATAAAGAAGCGGATTTAAAGGCGCCTGCCGGTATCCGCCACATGCAAGCGCCTTTTTTGTCATTGTGACGTCTTCGATTGCACTAGAATGACGTTGCAATTGAAACTAAGTCAAATTAAAGACGTCACCACGACAAACACGAAACAAGGAGCCGATTTAAAGGCGCCTGTCGGTATCCGCCACATGCAACCACCTTTGTTTTGTCATTGTGATGCTTTCGATTGCACTAGAAAGACGTTCGAACTGAATTTAAGCCAAATTAAAGACGTGACCATCACAAATACTAATAAGGGAGCGGATTTAAAGGCGGCTGTCGCAATCCGCCACATGCAAGCGCCTTTTTTGTCATTCTGACGTCTTCGATTGCACTAGTAAAAACGTACTAACTGAATTTAAGCCAAATTAAAGACGTCACCACGACAAACACGACAAAAGGAGCGGATTTAAAGGCGCCTGATGGTGTCCGCCACATGCAAGCGCCTTTTTTCTTGTCATTGTGACGCCTTCGATTGCACTAGAATGACGTTCCAACTGAATTTAAGCCAAATTAAAGACGTGACCATCACAACTACTAATAAAGAAGCGGATTTAAAGGCGCCTGCCGGTATCCGCCACATGCAAGCGCCTTTTTTTTGTCATTGTGACGTCTTTGATTGCACTAGAATGACGTTCCAATTGAAACTAAATCAAATTAAAGACGTGACCATCACAACTACTAATAAAGAAGCGGATTTAAAGGCGCCTGCCGGTATCCGCCACATGCAAGCGCGTTTTTTTGCCATTCTGACGCTTTTGATTGCACTAGAAAGACGTTCCAACTGAATTTAAGCCAAATTAAAGACGTCACCACGACAAAACAAGAAAAAAGAAGTAGATTTAAAGGCTCCTGCCGGTATCCGCCACATGCAACCACCTTTGTTTGTCATTATGATGCTTTCGATTGCACTAGAAAGACGTTCCAACTGAATTTAAGCCAAATTAAAGACGTCACCACGACAAACACTAATAAAGGAGCGGATTTAAAGGCGCCTGCCGGTATCCGCCACATGCAAGCGCCTTTTTATATGTCATTGTGAGGCCTTCGATTGCACTAGAAAGACGTTCCAACTGAATATAAGCCAAATTAAAGACGTGACCATCACAAATACTAATAAAGAAGCGGATTTAAAGGCGCCTGCCGGTATCCGCCACATGCAAGCGCCTTTTTTGTAATTGTGACGTCTTTGATTGCACTAGAATGACGTTCCAATTGAAACTAAGTCAAATTAAAGACGTCACCACGACAAACACTAATAAAGGAGCGGATTTAAAGGCGCCTTCCGGTATCCGCCACATGCAAGCGCCTTTGTTTTGTCATTGTGACGTCTTCGATTGCACTAGAAAGACGTTCCAACTGAATTTAAGCCAAATTAAAGACGTCACCACAACAAACACGAAAAAAGAAGCGGACTTAAAGGCGCCTGCCGGTATCCGCCACATGCAAGCACCTTTTTTGTCATTGTGACGTCTTTGATTGCACTAGAATGACGTTCCAATTGAAACTAAGTCAAATTAAAGACGTCACCACGAGAAACACGATAAAAGGAGAAGATTTAAAGGCGCCTGCCGGTATTCTCCACATGCAAGCGGCTTTTCTTGTCATTGTGACGCCTTCGATTGCACTAGAAAGACGTTCCAACTGAATTTAAGCCAAATTAAAGACGTGACCATCACAACTACTAATAAAGAAGCGGATTTAAAGGAGCCTGCCGGTATCCGCCACATGCAAGCGCCTTTTTTGTCATTGTGACGCCTTCGATTGCACTAGAAAGACGTTCCAAATGAATTTAAGCCAAATTAAAGACGTCACCACAAAAAACACGAAAAAAGAAGCGGATTTAAAGGCGCCTGCTGGTATCCGCCACATGCAAGCGCCTTTTTTTGTCATTGTGACGCCTTCGATTGCACTAGAAAGACGTTCCAAATGAGTTTAAGCCAAATTAAAAACGTGACCATCACAACTACTAATAAAGAAGCGGATTTAAAGGCGCCTGCCGGTATCCGCCACATGCAAGCGCCTTTTTTGTCATAGTGACGTCTTTGATTGCACTAGAATGACGTTCCAATTGAAACTAAGTCAAATTAAAGACGTCACCACGACAAACACGAAACAAGGAGCCGATTTAAAGGCGCCTGATGGTATCCGCCACATGCAAGCACGTTTTTTTGCCATTCTGACGCTTTTGATTGCACTAGAAAGACGTTCCAACTGAATTTAAGCCAAATAAAAGACGTCACCACGACAAACACGAAACAAGGAGCCGATTTAAAGGCGCCTGATGGTATCCGCCACATGCAAGCGCCTTTTTATATGTCATTGTGAGGCCTTCGATTGCACTAGAAAGACGTTCCAACTGAATTTAAGCCAAATTAAAGACGTGACCATCACAAATACTAATAAAGAAGCGGATTTAAAGGCGCCTGCCGGTATCCGCCACATGCAAGCGCCTTTTTTGTCATTGTGACGTCTTTGATTGCACTAGAATGACGTTCTAATTGAAACTAAGTCAAATTAAAGACGTCACCAGGACAAACACTAATAAAGGAGCGGATTTAAAGGCGCCTGCCGGTATCCGCCACATGCAAGCGCCTTTTTATATGTCATTGTGACGCCTTCGATTGCACTAGAAAGACGTTCCAACTGAATTTAAGCCAAATTAAAGACGTGACCATCACAAATACTAATAAAGAAGCGGATTTAAAGGCGCCTGCCGGTATCCGCCACATGCAAGCGCCTTTTTTTTTGTCATTGTGACGTCTTCGATTGCACTAGAAAGACGTTCCAACTGAATTTAAGCCAAATTAAAGACGTCACCACCACAAATACTAATAAGGGAAGCGGATTTAAAGGCGCCTGCCGGTACCCGCCACATGCAAGCGCCTTTTTTGTCATTGTGACGTCTTCGATTGCACTAGAAAGACGTTCCAAATGAATTTAAGCCAAATTAAAGACGTCACCACCACAAAAACTAATAAGGGAAGCGGATTTAAAGGCGCCTGCCGGTACCCGCCACATGCAAGCGCCTTTTTTGTCATTGTGACGTCTTCGATTGCACTAGAAAAACGTTCGAACTGAATTCAAGCCAAATTAAAGACGTGACCATCACAAATACTAATAAGGGAGCGGATTTAAAGGCGCCTGCCGGTACCCGCCACATGCAAGCGCCTTTTTTGTCATTGTGACGCCTTCGATTGCACTAGAAAGACGTTCCAAATGAATTTAAACCAAATTAAAGACGTCACCACAACAAACACGAAAAAAGAAGCGGATTTAAAGGCGCCTGCCGGTACCCGCCACATGCAAGCGCCTTTTTTGTCATTGTGACTCCTTCGATTGCACTAGAAAGACGTTCCAAATGAATTTAAACCAAATTAAAGACGTCACCACAACAAACACGAAAAAAGAAGCGGATTTAAAGGCGCCTGCCGGTATCCGCCACATGCAAGCGCCTTTTTTGTCATTGTGACGTCTTCGATTGCACTAGAATGACGTTCGAATTGAAAATAAGTCAAACTAAAGACGTCACCGGTATGCCGGTATCCGCATGTGGTATCCGCCACATGCAAGCGCGTTTTTTTGCCATTCTGACGCTTTTGATTGCACTAGAAAGACGTTCCAACTGAATTTAAGCCAAATAAAAGACGTCACCACGACAAACACTAATAAAGGAGCGGATTTAAAGGCTCCTGCCGGTATCCGCCACATGCAACCACCTTTGTTTGTCATTATGATGCTTTCGATTGCACTAGAAAGACGTTCCAACTGAATTTAAGCCAAATTAAAGACGTCACCACGACAAACCCTAATAAAGGAGCGGATTTAAAGGCGCCTGCCGGTATCCGCCACACGCAAGCGCCTTTTTTTGTCATTGTGACGCCTTCGATTGCACTAGAAAGACGTTCCAAATGAATTTAAGCCAAATTAAAGACGTCACCACCACAAATACTAATAAGGGAAGCGGATTTAAAGGCGCCTGCCGGTACCCGCCACATGCAAGCGCCTTTTTGTTGTCATTGTGACGTCTTCGATTGCACTAGAAAAACGTTCGAACTGAATTCAAGCCAAATTAAAGACGTGACCATCACAAATACTAATAAGGGAGCGGATTTAAAGGCGCCTGTCGGTATCCGCCACATGCAAGCGCCTTTTTTGTCATTGTGACGCCTTCGATTGCACTAGAAAGACGTTCCAAATGAATTTAAGCCAAATTAAAGACGTGACCATCACAACTACTAATAAAGAAGCGGATTTAAAGGCGCCTGCCGGTATCCGCCACATGCAAGCGCCTTTTTTGTCATTGTGACGTCTTCGATTGCACTAGAATGACGTTGCAATTGAAACTAAGTCAAATTAAAGACGTCACCACGACAAACACGAAACAAGGAGCCGATTTAAAGGCGCCTGTCGGTATCCGCCACATGCAACCACCTTTGTTTGTCATTGTGATGCTTTCGATTGCACTAGAAAGACGTTCGAACTGAATTTAAGCCAAATTAAAGACGTGACCATCACAAATACTAATAAGGGAGCGGATTTAAAGGCGGCTGTCGCAATCCGCCACATGCAAGCGCCTTTTTTGTCATTCTGACGTCTTCGATTGCACTAGTAAAAACTACTAACTGAATTTAAGCCAAATTAAAGACGTCACCACGACAAACACGACAAAAGGAGCGGATTTAAAGGCGCCTGATGGTGTCCGCCACATGCAAGCGCCTTTTTTCTTGTCATTGTGACGCCTTCGATTGCACTAGAATGACGTTCCAACTGAATTTAAGCCAAATTAAAGACGTGACCATCACAACTACTAATAAAGAAGCGGATTTAAAGGCGCCTGCCGGTATCCGCCACATGCAAGCGCCTTTTTTTTGTCATTGTGACGTCTTTGATTGCACTAGAATGACGTTCCAATTGAAACTAAATCAAATTAAAGACGTGACCATCACAACTACTAATAAAGAAGCGGATTTAAAGGCGCCTGCCGGTATCCGCCACATGCAAGCGCCTTTTTTGTCATTGTGACGTCTTCGATTGCACTAGAATCACGTTCGAATTGAAAATAAGTCAAACTAAAGACGTCACCGGTATGCCGGTATCCGCATGTGGTATCCGCCACATGCAAGCGCGTTTTTTTGCCATTCTGACGCTTTTGATTGCACTAGAAAGACGTTCCAACTGAATTTAAGCCAAATTAAAGACGTCACCACGACAAACAAGAAAAAAGAAGTAGATTTAAAGGCTCCTGCCGGTATCCGCCACATGCAACCACCTTTGTTTGTCATTATGATGCTTTCGATTGCACTAGAAAGACGTTCCAACTGAATTTAAGCCAAATTAAAGACGTCACCACGACAAACACTAATAAAGGAGCGGATTTAAAGGCGCCTGCCGGTATCCGCCACATGCAAGCGCCTTTTTAGATGTCATTGTGAGGCCTTCGATTGCACTAGAAAGACGTTCCAACTGAATATAAGCCAAATTAAAGACGTGACCATCACAAATACTAATAAAGAAGCGGATTTAAAGGCGCCTGCCGGTATCCGCCACATGCAAGCGCCTTTTTTGTAATTGTGACGTCTTTGATTGCACTAGAATGACGTTCCAATTGAAACTAAGTCAAATTAAAGACGTCACCACGACAAACACTAATAAAGGAGCGGATTTAAAGGCGCCTTCCGGTATCCGCCACATGCAAGCGCCTTTGTTTTGTCATTGTGACGTCTTCGATTGCACTAGAAAGACGTTCCAACTGAATTTAAGCCAAATTAAAGACGTCACCACAACAAACACGAAAAAAGAAGCGGACTTAAAGGCGCCTGCCGGTATCCGCCACATGCAAGCACCTTTTTTGTCATTGTGACGTCTTTGATTGCACTAGAATGACGTTCCAATTGAAACTAAGTCAAATTAAAGACGTCACCACGAGAAACACGATAAAAGGAGAAGATTTAAAGGCGCCTGCCGGTATTCTCCACATGCAAGCGGCTTTTCTTGTCATTGTGACGCCTTCGATTGCACTAGAAAGACGTTCCAACTGAATTTAAGCCAAATTAAAGACGTGACCATCACAACTACTAATAAAGAAGCGGATTTAAAGGAGCCTGCCGGTATCCGCCACATGCAAGCGCCTTTTTATATGTCATTGTGACGCCTTCGATTGCACTAGAAAGACGTTCCAAATGAATTTAAGCCAAATTAAAGACGTCACCACAAAAAACACGAAAAAAGAAGCGGATTTAAAGGCGCCTGCTGGTATCCGCCACATGCAAGCGCCTTTTTTTGTCATTGTGACGCCTTCGATTGCACTAGAAAGACGTTCCAAATGAGTTTAAGCCAAATTAAAAACGTGACCATCACAACTACTAATAAAGAAGCGGATTTAAAGGCGCCTGCCGGTATCCGCCACATGCAAGCGCCTTTTTGTCATAGTGACGTCTTTGATTGCACTAGAATGACGTTCCAATTGAAACTAAGTCAAATTAAAGACGTCACCACGACAAACACGAAACAAGGAGCCGATTTAAAGGCGCCTGATGGTATCCGCCACATGCAAGCACGTTTTTTTGCCATTCTGACGCTTTTGATTGCACTAGAAAGACGTTCCAACTGAATTTAAGCCAAATTAAAGACGTCACCACAACAAACACGAAAAAAGAAGCAGATTTAAAGGCTCCTGCCGGTATCCGCCACATGCAACCACCTTTGTTTGTCATTGTGATGCTTTCGATTGCACTAGAAAGACGTTCGAACTGAATTTAAGCCAAATTAAAGACGTGACCATCACAAATACTAATAAGGGAGCGGATTTAAAGGCGGCTGTCGCAATCCGCCACATGCAAGCGCCTTTTTTGTCATTCTGACGTCTTTGATTGCACTAGAATGACGTTCCATTTGAAACTAAGTCAAATTAAAGACGTCACCACGACAAACACGAAACAAGGAGCCGATTTAAAGGCGCCTGATGGTATCCGCCACATGCAAGCGCCTTTTATATGTCATTGTGAGGCCTTCGATTGCACTAGAAAGACGTTCCAACTGAATTTAAGCCAAATTAAAGACGTGACCATCACAAATACTAATAAAGAAGCGGATTTAAAGGCGCCTGCCGGTATCCGCCACATGCAAGCGCCTTTTTTGTCATTGTGACGTCTTTGATTGCACTAGAATGACGTTCTAATTGAAACTAAGTCAAATTAAAGACGTCACCACGACAAACACTAATAAAGGAGCGGATTTAAAGGCGCCTGCCGGTATCCGCCACATGCAAGCGCCTTTTTATATGTCATTGTGACGCCTTCGATTGCACTAGAAAGACGTTCCAACTGAATTTAAGCCAAATTAAAGACGTGACCATCACAAATACTAATAAAGAAGCGGATTTAAAGGCGCCTGCCGGTATCCGCCACATGCAAGCGCCTTTTTTTTTGTCATTGTGACGTCTTCGATTGCACTAGAAAGACGTTCCAACTGAATTTAAGCCAAATTAAAGACGTCACCACCACAAATACTAATAAGGGAAGCGGATTTAAAGGCGCCTGCCGGTACCCGCCACATGCAAGCGCCTTTTTTGTCATTGTGACGTCTTCGATTGCACTAGAAAGACGTTCCAAATGAATTTAAGCCAAATTAAAGACGTCACCACCACAAAAACTAATAAGGGAAGCGGATTTAAAGGCGCCTGCCGGTACCCGCCACATGCAAGCGCCTTTTTTTGTCATTGTGACGTCTTCGATTGCACTAGAAAAACGTTCGAACTGAATTCAAGCCAAATTAAAGACGTGACCATCACAAATACTAATAAGGGAGCGGATTTAAAGGCGCCTGCCGGTACCCGCCACATGCAAGCGCCTTTTTTGTCATTGTGACGCCTTCGATTGCACTAGAAAGACGTTCCAAATGAATTTAAGCCAAATTAAAGACGTGACCATCACAAATACTAATAAGGGAGCGGATTTAAAGGCGCCTGCCGGTACCCGCCACATGCAAGCGCCTTTTTTGTCATTGTGACTCCTTCGATTGCACTAGAAAGACGTTCCAAATGAATTTAAACCAAATTAAAGACGTCACCACAACAAACACGAAAAAAGAAGCGGATTTAAAGGCGCCTGCCGGTATCCGCCACATGCAAGCGCCTTTTTTGTCATTGTGACGTCTTCGATTGCACTAGAATGACGTTCGAATTGAAAATAAGTCAAACTAAAGACGTCACCGGTATGCCGGTATCCGCATGTGGTATCCGCCACATGCAAGCGCGTTTTTTTGCCATTCTGACGCTTTTGATTGCACTAGAAAGACGTTCCAACTGAATTTAAGCCAAATAAAAGACGTCACCACGACAAACACTAATAAAGGAGCGGATTTAAAGGCTCCTGCCGGTATCCGCCACATGCAACCACCTTTGTTTGTCATTATGATGCTTTCGATTGCACTAGAAAGACGTTCCAACTGAATTTAAGCCAAATTAAAGACGTCACCACGACAAACCCTAATAAAGGAGCGGATTTAAAGGCGCCTGCCGGTATCCGCCACATGCAAGCGCCTTTTTATATGTCATTGTGAGGCCTTCGATTGCACTAGAAAGACGTTCCAACTGAATTTAAGCCAAATTAAAGACGTGACCATCACAACTACTAATAAAGAAGCGGATTTAAAGGCGCCTGCCGGTATCCGCCACATGCAAGCGCCTTTTTTGTCATTGTGACGTCTTTGATTGCACTAGAATGACGTTCCAATTGAAACTAAGTCAAATTAAAGACGTCACAACGTCAAACACTAATAAAGGAGCGGATTTAAAGGCGCCTGCCGGTATCCGCCACATGCAAGCACGTTTTTTTGCCATTCTGACGCTTTTGATTGCACTAGAAAGACATTCCAACTGAATTTAAGCCAAATAAAAGACGTCACCACGACAAACACGAAAAAAGAAGCAGATTTAAAGGCTCCTGCCGGTATCCGCCACATGCAAGCGCCTGTTTTTGTCATTGTGACGCCTTCGATTGCACTAGAAAGACGTTCCAAATGAATTTAAGCCAAATTAAAGACGTCACCACAACAAACAAGAAAAAAGAAGCGGATTTAAAGGCGCCTGCCGGTATCCGCCACATGCAAGCGCCTTTTTTGTCATTGTGACGTCTTTGATTGCACTAGAATGACGTTCCAATTGAAACTAAGTCAAATTAAAGACGTCACCACGACAAACACGAAACAAGGAGCCGATTTAAAGGCGCCTGATGGTATCCGCCACATGCAAGCACGTTTTTTTGCCATTCTGACGCTTTTGATTGCACTAGAAAGACGTTCCAATTGAAACTAAGTCAAATTAAAGACGTCACCACGACAAACACTAATAAAGGAGCGGATTTAAAGGCGCCTGCCGGTATCCGCCACATGCAAGCGCCTTTTTTGTCATTGTGACGTCTTCGATTGCACTAGAATGACGTTCGAATTGAAAATAAGTCAAACTAAAGACGTCACCGGTATGCCGGTATCCGCATGTGGTATCCGCCACATGCAAGCGCGTTTTTTTGCCATTCTGACGCTTTTGATTGCACTAGAAAGACGTTCCAACTGAATTTAAGCCAAATTAAAGACGTCACCACGACAAACAAGAAAAAAGAAGTAGATTTAAAGGCTCCTGCCGGTATCCGCCACATGCAACCAACTTTGTTTGTCATTATGAACTAAGTCAAATTAAAGACGTCACCACGACAAACACGAAACAAGGAGCCGATTTAAAGGCGCCTGATGGTATCCGCCACATGCAAGCACGTTTTTTTGCCATTCTGACGCTTTTGATTGCACTAGAAAGACGTTCCAACTGAATTTAAGCCAAATTAAAGACGTCACCACGACAAACACGAAAAAAGAAGCAGATTTAAAGGCTCCTGCCGGTATCCGCCACATGCAACCACCTTTGTTTGTCATTGTGATGCTTTCGATTGCACTAGAAAGACGTTCGAACTGAATTTAAGCCAAATTAAAGACGTGACCATCACAAATACTAATAAGGGAGCGGATTTAAAGGCGGCTGTCGCAATCCGCCACATGCAAGCGCCTTTTTTGTCATTGTGACGTCTTTGATTGCACTAGAATGACGTTCCATTTGAAACTAAGTCAAATTAAAGACGTCACCACGACAAACACGAAACAAGGAGCCGATTTAAAGGCGCCTGATGGTATCCGCCACATGCAAGCGCCTTTTTATATGTCATTGTGAGGCCTTCGATTGCACTAGAATGACGTTCCAATTGAAACTAAGTCAAATTAAAGACGTCACCACGACAAACACTAATAAAGGAGCGGATTTAAAGGCGCCTGCCGGTATCCGCCACATGCAAGCGCCTTTTTTTTTGTCATTGTGACGTCTTCGATTGCACTAGAAAGACGTTCCAACTGAATTTAAGCCAAATTAAAGACGTCACCACCACAAATACTAATAAGGGAAGCGGATTTAAAGGCGCCTGCCGGTACCCGCCACATGCAAGCGCCATTTTTGTCATTGTGACGCCTTCGATTGTACTAGAAAGACGTTCCTACTGAATTTAAGCCAAATTAAAGACGTGACCATCACAACTACTAATAAAGAAGCGGATTTAAAGGCGCCTGCCGGTATCCGCCACATGCAAGCGCCTTTTTTGTCATTGTGACGTCTTCGATTGCACTAGAAAGACGTTCCAACTGAATTTAAGCCAAATTAAAGACGTGACCATCACAAATACTAATAAAGAAGCGGATTTAAAGGCGCCTGCCGGTATCCGCCACATGCAAGCGCCTTTTTTGTCATTGTGACGTCTTTGATTGCACTAGAATGACGTTCCAATTGAAACTAAGTCAAATTAAAGACGTCACCACGACAAACACTAATAAAGAAGCGGATTTAAAGGCGCCTGCCGGTATCCGCCACACGCAAGCGCCTTTTTTTGTCATTGTGACGCCTTCGATTGCACTAGAAAGACGTTCCAAATGAATTTAAGCCAAATTAAAGACGTCACCACCACAAATACTAATAAGGGAGCGGATTTAAAGGCGCCTGTCGGTATCCGCCACATGCAAGCGCCTTTTTTGTCATTCTGACGTCTTCGATTGCACTAGTAAAAACTACTAACTGAATTTAAGCCAAATTAAAGACGTCACCACGACAAACACGAAAAAAGAAGCAGATTTAAAGGCTCCTGCCGGTATCCGCCACATGCAAGCGCCTGTTTTTGTCATTGTGACGCCTTCGATTGCACTAGAAAGACGTTCCAAATGAATTTAAGCCAAATTAAAGACGTCACCACGACAAACACTAATAAAGGAGCGGATTTAAAGGCGCCTGCCGGTATCCGCCACATGCAAGCGCCTTTTTATATGTCATTGTGAGGCCTTCGATTGCACTAGAAAGACGTTCCAACTGAATTTAAGCCAAATTAAAGACGTGACCATCACAACTACTAATAAAGAAGCGGATTTAAAGGCGCCTGCCGGTACCCGCCACATGCAAGCGCCTTTTTTGTCATTGTGACTCCTTCGATTGCACTAGAAAGACGTTCCAAATGAATTTAAGCCAAATTAGAGACGTCACCACAACAAACACGAAAAAAGAAGCGGACTTAAAGGCGCCTGCCGGTATCCGCCACATGCAAGCGCCTTTTTTGTCATTGTGACGTCTTTGATTGCACTAGAATGACGTTCCAATTGAAACTAAGTCAAATTAAAGACGTCACCACGAGAAACACGATAAAAGGAGAAGATTTAAAGGCTCCTGCCGGTATTCTTCACATGCAAGCGGCTTTTCTTGTCATTGTGACGCCTTCGATTGCACTAGAAAGACGTTCCAAATGAATTTAAGCCAAATTAAAAACGTGACCATCACAACTACTAATAAAGAAGCGGATTTAAAGGCGCCTGCCGGTATCCGCCACATGCAACCACCTTTGTTTGTCATTGTGATGCTTTCGATTGCACTAGAAAGACGTTCGAAATGAATTTAAGCCAAATTAAAGACGTGACCCTCACAAATACTAATAAGGGAGCGGATTTAAAGGCGCCTGCCGGTATCCGCCACATGCAAGCGCCTTTTTTTTGTCATTGTGACGCCTTCGATTGCACTAGAAAGACGTTCCAAATGAATTTAAGCCAAATTAAAGACGTGACCATCACAACTACTAATAAAGAAGCGGATTTAAAGGCGCCTGCCGGTATCCGCCACATGCAAGCGCCTTTTTTGTCATTGTGACGCCTTCGATTGCACTAGAAAGACGTTCCAAATGAATTTAAGCCAAATTAAAGACGTCACCACAAAAAACACGAAAAAAGAAGCGGATTTAAAGGCGCCTGCTGGTATCCGCCACATGCAAGCGCCTTTTTTGTCATTGTGACGTCTTTGATTGCACTAGAATGACGTTCCAATTGAAACTAAGTCAAATTAAAGACGTCACCATGACAAACACGAAACAAGGAGCCGATTTAAAGGCGCCTGATGGTATCCGCCACATGCAAGCACGTTTTTTTGCCATTCTGACGCTTTTGATTGCACTAGAAAGACGTTCCAACTGAATTTAAGCCAAATTAAAGACGTCACCATCACAAATACTAATAAGGGAGCGGATTTAAAGGTGGCTGTCGCAATCCGCCACATGCAAGCGCCTTTTTTGTCATTCTGACGTCTTTGATTGCACTAGAATGACGTTCCATTTGAAACTAAGTCAAATTAAAGACGTCACCACGACAAACACGAAACAAGGAGCCGATTTAAAGGCGCCTGATGGTATCCGCCACATGCAAGCGCCTTTTCATATGTCATTGTGAGGCCTTCGATTGCACTAGAAAGACGTTCCAACTGAATTTAAGCCAAATTAAAGACGTGACCATCACAAATACTAATAAAGAAGCGGATTTAAAGGCGCCTGCCGGTACCCGCCACATGCAAGCGCCTTTTTTGTCATTGTGACGCCTTCGATTGCACTAGAAAGACGTTCCAAATGAATTTAAGCCAAATTAAAGACGTGACCATCACAAATACTAATAAGGGAGCGGATTTAAAGGCGCCTGCCGGTACCCGCCACATGCAAGCGCCTTTTTTGTCATTGTGACGTCTTCGATTGCACTAGAATGACGTTCGAATTGAAAATAAGTCAAACTAAAGACGTCACCGGTATGCCGGTATCCGCATGTGGTATCCGCCACATGCAAGCGCGTTTTTTTGCCATTCTGACGCTTTTGATTGCACTAGAAAGACGTTCCAACTGAATTTAAGCCAAATAAAAGACGTCACCACGACAAACACTAATAAAGGAGCGGATTTAAAGGCTCCTGCCGGTATCCGCCACATGCAACCACCTTTGGTTGTCATTATGATGCTTTCGATTGCACTAGAAAGACGTTCCAACTGAATTTAAGCCAAATTAAAGACGTCACCACGACAAACCCTAATAAAGGAGCGGATTTAAAGGCGCCTGCCGGTATCCGCCACATGCAAGCGCCTTTTTATATGTCATTGTGAGGCCTTCGATTGCACTAGAAAGACGTTCCAACTGAATTTAAGCCAAATTAAAGACGTGACCATCACAACTACTAATAAAGAAGCGGATTTAAAGGCGCCTGCCGGTATCCGCCACATGCAAGCGCCTTTTTTGTCATTGTGACGTCTTTGATTGCACTAGAATGAGGTTCCAATTCAAACTAAGTCAAATTAAAGACGTCACCACGTCAAACACTAATAAAGGAGCGGATTTAAAGGCGCCTGCCGGTATCCGCCACATGCAAGCGCCTTTTTTTTGTCATTGTGACGTCTTCGATTGCACTAGAAAGACGTTCCAACTGAATTTAAGCCAAATTAAAGACGTGACCATCACAACTACTAATAAAGAAGCGGATTTAAAGGCGCCTGCCGGTACCCGCCACATGCAAGCGCCTTTTTTGTCATTGTGACGTCTTTGATTGCACTAGAATGACGTTCCATTTGAAACTAAGTCAAATTAAAGACGTCACCACGACAAACACGAAACAAGGAGCCGATTTAAAGGCGCCTGATGGTATCCGCCACATGCAAGCACGTTTTTTTGCCATTCTGACGCTTTTGATTGCACTAGAAAGACGTTCCAACTGAATTTAAGCCAAATAAAAGACGTCACCACGAGAAACACGAAAAAAGAAGCAGATTTAAAGGCTCCTGCCGGTATCCGCCACATGCAACCACCTTTGTTTGTCATTGTGATGCTTTCGATTGCACTAGAAAGACGTTCCAATTGAAACTAAGTCAAATTAAAGACGTCACCACGAGAAACATTAATAAAGGAGCGGATTTAAAGGCGCCTGCCGGTATCCGCCACATGCAAGCGCCTTTTTTGTCATTGTGACGTCTTCGATTGCACTAGAATGACGTTCGAATTGAAAATAAGTCAAACTAAAGACGTCACCGGTATGCCGGTATCCGCATGTGGTATCCGCCACATGCAAGCGCGTTTTTTTGCCATTCTGACGCTTTTGATTACCCTAGAAAGACGTTCCAACTGAATTTAAGCCAAATTAAAGACGTCACCACGACAAACAAGAAAAAAGAAGTAGATTTAAAGGCTCCTGCCGGTGTCCGCCACATGCAACCACCTTTGTTTGTCATTATGATGCTTTCGATTGCACTAGAAAGACGTTCCAACTGAATTTAAGCCAAATTAAAGACGTGACCATCACAACTACTAATAAAGAAGCGGATTTAAAGGCGCCTGCCGGTACCCGCCACATGCAAGCGCCTTTTTTGTCATTGTGACGTCTTTGATTGCACTAGAATGACGTTCCAATTGAAACTAAGTCAAATTAAAGACGTCACCACGACAAACACTAATAAAGGAGCGGATTTAAAGGCGCCTGCCGGTATCCGCCACATGCAAGCGCCTTTTTTGTCATTGTGACGTCTTTGATTGCACTAGAATGACGTTCCAATTGAAACTAAGTCAAATTAAAGACGTCACCACGAGAAACACGATAAAAGGAGAAGATTTAAAGGCGCCTGCCGGTATTCTCCACATGCAAGCGGCTTTTCTTGTCATTGTGACGCCTTCGATTGCACTAGAAAGACGTTCGAAATGAATTTAAGCCAAATTAAAGACGTGACCCTCACAAATACTAATAAGGGAGCGGATTTAAAGGCGCCTGCCGGTATCCGCTACATGCAAGCGCCTTTTTTTTGTCATTGTGACGCCTTCGATTGCACTAGAAAGACGTTCCAACTGAATTTAAGCCAAATTAAAGACGTGACCATCACAACTACTAATAAAGAAGCGGATTTAAAGGCGCCTGCCGGTATCCGCCACATGCAAGCGCCTTTTTTGTCATTGTGACGCCTTCGATTGCACTAGAAAGACATTCCAAATGAATTTAAGCCAAATTAAAGACGTCACCACAAAAAACACGAAAAAAGAAGCGGATTTAAAGGCGCCTGCTGGTATCCGCCACATGCAAGCGCCTTTTTTGTCATTGTGACGCCTTCGATTGCACTAGAAAGACGTTCCAAATGAGTTTAAGCCAAATTAAAAACGTGACCATCACAACTACTAATAAAGAAGCGGATTTAAAGGCGCCTGCCGGTATCCGCCACATGCAAGCGCCTTTTTTGTCATTGTGACGTCTTTGATTGCACTAGAATGACGTTCCAATTGAAACTAAGTCAAATTAAAGACGTCACCACGACAAACACGAAACAAGGAGCCGATTTAAAGGCGCCTGATGGTATCCGCCACATGCAAGCACGTTTTTTTTGCCATTCTGACGCTTTTGATTGCACTAGAAAGACGTTCCAACTGAATTTAAGCCAAATTAAAGACGTCACCATCACAACTACTAATAAGGGAGCGGATTTAAAGGCGGCTGTCGCAATCCGCCACATGCAAGCGCCTTTTTATATGTCATTGTGAGGCCTTCGATTGCACTAGAAAGACGTTCCAACTGAATTTAAGCCAAATTAAAGACGTGACCATCACAAATACTAATAAAGAAGCGGATTTAAAGGCGCCTGCCGGTATCCGCCACATGCAAGCGCCTTTTTTGTCATTGTGACGTCTTTGATTGCACTAGAATGACGTTCCAATTGAAACTAAGTCAAATTAAAGACGTCACCACGACAAACACTAATAAAGGAGCGGATTTAAAGGCGCCTGCCGGTATCCGCCACATGCAAGCGCCTTTTTTTTTGTCATTGTGACGTCTTCGATTGCACTAGAAAGACGTTCCAACTGAATTTAAGCCAAATTAAAGACGTCACCACCACAAATACTAATAAGGGAAGCGGATTTAAAGGCGCCTGCCGGTACCCGCCACATGCAAGCGCCTTTTTTGTCATTGTGACGCCTTCGATTGCACTAGAAAGACCTTCCAAATGAATTTAAGCCAAATTAAAGACGTCACCACCACAAAAACTAATAAGGGAAGCGGATTTAAAGGCGCCTGCCGGTACCCGCCACATGCAAGCGCCTTTTTTGTCATTGTGACGCCTTCGATTGCACTAGAAAGACGTTCCAAATGAATTTAAGCCAAATTAAAGACGTGACCATCACAAATACTAATAAGGGAGCGGATTTAAAGGCGCCTGCCGGTACCCGCCACATGCAAGCGCCTTTTTTGTCATTGTGACGCCTTCGATTGCACTAGAAAGACGTTCCAACTGAATTTAAGCCAAATTAAAGACGTGACCATCACAACTACTAATATAGAAGCGGATTTAAAGGCGCCTGCCGGTATCCGCCACATGCAAGCGCCTTTTTTGTCATTGTGACGCCTTCGATTGCACTAGAAAGACGTTCCAAATGAATTTAAGCCAAATTAAAGACGTCACCACAAAAAACACGAAAAAAGAAGCGGATTTAAAGGCGCCTGCTGGTATCCGCCACATGCAAGCGCCTTTTTTTGTCATTGTGACGCCTTCGATTGCACTAGAAAGACGTTCCAAATGAGTTTAAGCCAAATTAAAGACGTGACCATCACAACTACTAATAAAGAAGCGGATTTAAAGGCGCCTGCCGGTATCCGCCACATGCAAGCGCCTTTTTTGTCATTGTGACGTCTTTGATTGCACTAGAATGACGTTCCAATTGAAACTAAGTCAAATTAAAGACGTCACCACGACAAACACGAAACAAGGAGCCGATTTAAAGGCGCCTGCCGGTATCCGCCACATGCAAGCGCCTTTTTTGTCATTGTGACGTCTTTGATTGCACTAGAAAGACGTTCCAACTGAATTTAAGCCAAATAAAAGACGTCACCACGACAAACACGAAAAAAGAAGCAGATTTAAAGGCTCCTGCCGGTATCCGCCACATGCAACCACCTTTGTTTGTCATTGTGATGCTTTCGATTGCACTAGAAAGACGTTCGAACTGAATTTAAGCCAAATTAAAGACGTGACCATCACAAATACTAATAAGGGAGCGGATTTAAAGGCGGCTGTCGCAATCCGCCACATGCAAGCGCCTTTTTTGTCATTCTGACGTCTTTGATTGCACTAGAATGACGTTCCATTTGAAACTAAGTCAAATTAAAGACGTCACCACGACAAACACGAAACAAGGAGCCGATTTAAAGGCGCCTGATGGTATCCGCCACATGCAAGCGCCTTTTTATATGTCATTGTGAGGCCTTCGATTGCACTAGAAAGACGTTCCAACTGAATTTAAGCCAAATTAAAGACGTGACCATCACAAATACTAATAAAGAAGCGGATTTAAAGGCGCCTGCCGGTATCCGCCACATGCAAGCGCCTTTTTTTGCCATTCTGACGCTTTTGATTGCACTAGAAAGACGTTCCAACTGAATTTAAGCCAAATAAAAGACGTCACCACGACAACCAAGAGAAAAGAAGCGGATTTAAAGGCGCCTGCCGGTATCCGCCACATGCAAGCGCCTTTTTTTTTGTCATTGTGACGCCTTCGATTGCACTAGAAAGACGTTCCAAATTAATTTAAGCCAAATTTAAGACGTCACCACGACAAACACGACAAACGGAGCGGATTTAAAGGCGCCTACCGTTATCCGCCACATGCAAGCGCCTTTTTTCTTGTCATTGTGACGCCTTCGATTGCACTAGAAAGACGTTCCAACTGAATTTAAGCCAAATTAAAGACGTCACCACGACAAACGCGAAAAAAGAATCGGTTTTAACGGCGCCTGCCGGTATCCGCCACATGCAAGCGCCTTTTTGTCATTGTGACACCTTCAATTGCACTAGAAAGACGTTCCAACTGAATTTAAACCAAATTAAAGACGTCACCACGACAAACACTAATAAAGGAGCGGATTTAAAGGCGCCTGCCGGTATCCGCCACATGCAAGCGCCTTTTTTTGTCATTGTGACGCCTTCGATTGCACTAGAAAGACGTTCCAACTGAATTTAAGCCAAATTAAAGACGTGACCATCACAACTACTAATAAAGAAGCGGATTTAAAGGCGCCTGCCGGTATCCGCCACATGCAAGCGCCTTTTTTGTCATTGTGACGCCTTCGATTGCACTAGAAAGACGTTCCAACTGAATTTAAACCAAATTAAAGACGTCACCACGACAAACACTAATAAAGGAGCGGATTTAAAGGCGCCTGCCGGTATCCGCCACATGCAAGCGCCTTTTTTTTGTCATTGTGACGCCTTCGATTGCACTAGAAAGACGTTCCAACTGAATTTAAGCCAAATTAAAGACGTGACCATCACAACTACTAATAAAGAAGCGGATTTAAAGGCGCCTGCCGGTATCCGCCACATGCAAGCGCCTTTTTTGTCATTGTGACGCCTTCGATTGCACTAGAATGACGTTCCAATTGAAACTAAGTCAAATTAAAGACGTCACCACGAGAAACACAATAAAAGGAGAAGATTTAAAGGCGCCTGCCGGTATTCTCCACATGCAAGCGTCTTTTTTTCGTTCTGACGTCTTTGATTGCACTAGAAAGACGTTCCAACTGAATTTAAGTCAAATTAAAGACGTCACCACCAGAAATACTAACAAGGGAGCGGATTTAAAGGCGCCTGCCGGTATCCGCCACATGCAAGCGGCTTTTTTTTTGTCATTGTGACGCCTTCGATTGCACTAGAAAAAAGTACCAAATGAACTTAAGTCAAATTAAAGACGTCACCACGACAAACACGAAAAAAGCGGATGTAAATGCTCCTGCCGCTATCCGCCACATGGAAGCGACTTTTTTTCAGTCTGACGTCTTCGATTGCACTAGAAAGAAAGTACCAACTGAATTTAAGTCAAATTAAAAACGTGACCACGACAAACACGAAAAAAAGAATCGGATTTAAAGGCGCCTGCCGGTATCCGCCACATGCAAGCGCCTGTTTTTGTCATTGTGACGCCTTCGATTGCGCTAGAAAGACGTTCCAACTGAATTTAAGCCAAATTAAAGACGTCACCACAACAAATGCTAATAAGGGAAGCGGATTTAAAGGCGCCTGCCGGTATCCGCCACATGCAAGCGCCTTTTTTGTCATTGTGATGCTTTCGATTGCACTAGAAAGACGTTCCAACTGAATTTAAGTCAAATTAAAAACGTCACCACGACAAACACGAAAAAAGAAGCAGATTTAAAGGCGCCTGCCTGTACCCGCCACGTGCAAGCGCCTTTTTTTGTCATTGTGACGTCTTCGATTGCAGTAGAAAGACGTTCGAACTGAATTTAAGCCAAATTAAAGACGTGACCATCACAAATACTAATAAGGGAGCGGATTTAAAGGCGGCTGTCGCAATCCGCCACATGCAAGCGCCTTTTTTGTCATTCTGAGGTCTTCGATTGTACTAGCAAAAAGTACTAACTGAATTTAAGCCAAATTGTCACCACGACAAACGCGAAAAAAGAATCGGTTTTAACGGCGCCTGCCGGTATCCGCCACATGCAAGCGCCTTTTTGTCATTGTGACACCTTCAATTGCACTAGAAAGACGTTCCAACTGAATTTAAGCCAAATTAAAGACGTGACCATCACAACTACTAATAAAGAAGCGGATTTAAAGGCGCCTGCCGGTATCCGCCACATGCAAGCGCCTTTTTTGTCATTGTGACGTCTTCGATTGCACTAGAATGACGTTCCAATTGAAACTAAGTCAAACTAAAGACGTCACCATGACAAACACGAAACAAGGAGCCGATTTAAAGGCGCCTGATGGTATCCGCCACATGCAAGCGCGTTTTTTTGCCATTCTGACGCTTTTGATTGCACTAGAAAGACGTTCAAACTGAATTTAAGCCAAATTAAAGACGTCAGCACGACAAACAAGAGAAAAGAAGCAGATTTAAAGGCTCCTGCCGGTACCCGCCACATGCAAGCGCCTTTTTTTGCCATTCTGACGCTTTTGATTGCACTAGAAAGACGTTCCAACTGAATTTAAGCCAAATAAAAGACGTCACCACGACAAACAAGAGAAAAGAAGCGGATTTAAAGGCGCCTGCCGGTATCCGCCACATGCAAGCGCCTTTTTTTTTGTCATTGTGACGCCTTCGATTGCACTAGAAAGACGTTCCAAATTAATTTAAGCCAAATTAAAGACGTCACCACAACAAATGCTAATAAGGGAAGCGGATTTAAAGGCGGCTGCCGGTATCCGCCACATGCAAGCGCCTTTTTTGTCATTGTGATGCTTTCGATTGCACTAGAAAGACGTTCCAACTGAATTTAAGCCAAATTAAAGACGTGACCATCACAAATACTAATAAGGGAGCGGATTTAAAGGCGGCTGTCGCAATCCGCCACATGCAAGCGCCTTTTTTGTCATTCTGACGTCTTCGATTGCACTAGTAAAAAGTACTAACTGAATTTAAGCCAAATTGTCACCACGACAAACGCGAAAAAAGAATCGGTTTTAACGGCGCCTGCCGGTATCCGCCACATGCAAGCGCCTTTTTGTCATTGTGACACCTTCAATTGCACTAGAAAGACGTTCCAACTGAATTTAAAGCAAATTAAAGACGTCACCACGACAAATACTAATAAAGGAGCGGATTTAAAGGCGCCTGCCGGTGTCCGCCACATGAAAGCGCCTTTTTTTTGTCATTGTGACGCATTCGATTGCACTAGAAAGACGTTCCAACTGAATTTAAGCCAAATTAAAGACGTGACCATCACAACTACTAATAAAGAAGCGGATTTAAAGGCGCCTGCCGGTATCCGCCACATGCAAGCGCGTTGTTTTGCCATTCTGACACCTTCAATTGCACTAGAAAGACGTTCCAACTGAATTTAAAGCAAAGTAAAGACGTCACCACGACAAACGCGAAAAAAGAAGCGGATTTAAAGGCGCCTGCCGGTATCCGCCACATGCAAGCGCCTTTTTTGTCATTGTGACGTCTTTGATTGCACTAGAATGACGTTCCAATTGAAACTAAGTCAAATTAAAGACGTCACCACGACAACTACTAATAAAGGAGCGGATTTAAAGGCGCCTGCCGGTATCCGCCACATGCAAGCGCCTTTTTTTGTCATTGTGACGTCTTCGATTGCACTAGAAAGACGTTCCAACTGAATTTAAGCCAAATTAAAGACGTGACCATCACAACTACTAATAAAGAAGCGGATTTAAAGGCGCCTGCCGGTATCCGCCACATGCAAGCGCCTTTTTTGTCATTGTGACGTCTTCGATTGCACTAGAAAGACGTTCGAACTGAATTTAAGCCAAATTAAAGACGTGACCATCACAAATTCTAATAAGGGAGCGGATTTAAAGGCGCCTGCCGGTATCCGCCACATGCAAGCGCCTTTTTTTTTGTCATTGTGACGTCTTCGATTGCACTAGAAAGACGTTCCAAATGAATTTAAGCCAAATTAAAGACGTCACCACAACAAACACGAAAAAAGAAGCGGATTTAAAGGCGCCTGCCGGTATCCGCCACATGCAAGCGCCTTTTTTGTCATTGTGACGTCTTCGATTGCACTAGAATGACGTTCCAATTGAAACTAAGTCAAACTAAAGACGTCACCATGACAAACACGAAACAAGGAGCCGATTTAAAGGCGCCTGATGGTATCCGCCACATGCAAGCGCCTTTTTTGCCATTCTGACGCTTTTGATTGCACTAGAAAGACGTTCCAACTGAATTTAAGCCAAATAAAAGACGTCAGCACGACAAACAAGAGAAAAGAAGCAGATTTAAAGGCTCCTGCCGGGATCCGCCACATGCAAGCGCGTTTTTTTGCCATTCTGACGCTTTTGATTGCACTAGAAAGACGTTCCAACTGAATTTAAGCCAAATAAAAGACGTCACCACGACAAACAAGAGAAAAGAAGCGGATTTAAAGGCGCCTGCCGGTATCCGCCACATGCAAGCGCCTTTTTTTTGTCATTGTGACGCCTTCGATTGCACTAGAAAGACGTTCCAAATTAATTTAAGCCAAATTAAAGACGTCACCACGACAAACACGACAAAAGGAGCGGATTTAAAGGCGCCTACCGGTATCCGCCACATGCAAGCGCCTTTTTTCTTGTCATTGTGACGCCTTCGATTGCACTAGAAAGACGTTCCAACTGAATTTAAGCCAAATTAAAGACGTCACCACGACAAACGCGAAAAAAGAATCGGTTTTAACGGCGCCTGCCGGTATCCGCCACATGCAAGCGCCTTTTTGTCATTGTGACACCTTCAATTGCACTAGAAAGACGTTCCAACTGAATTTAAACCAAATTAAAGACGTCACCACGACAAACACTAATAAAGGAGCGGATTTAAAGGCGCCTGCCGGTATCCGCCACATGCAAGCGCCTTTTTTGTCATTGTGACGTCTTTGATTGCACTAGAATGACGTTCCAATTGAAACTAAGTCAAATTAAAGACGTCACCACGACAAACACGAAACAAGGAGCCGATTTAAAGGCGTCTGATGGTATCCGCCACATGCAAGCACGTTTTTTTGCCATTCTGACGCTTTTGATTGCACTAGAAAGACGTTCGAACTGAATTTAAGCCAAATTAAAGACCTGACCATCACAAATACTAATAAGGGAGCGGATTTAAAGGCGGCTGTCGCAATCCGCCACATGGAAGCGCCTTTTTTTTTGTCATTGTGACGCCTTCGATTGCACTAGAAAGACGTTCCTACTGAATTTAAGCCAAATTAAAGACGTGACCATCACAACTACTAATAAAGAAGCGGATTTAAAGGCGCCTGCCGGTATCCGCCACATGCAAGCGCCTTTTTTGTCATTGTGACGCCTTCGATTGCACTAGAAAGACGTTCCAACTGAATTTAAGCCAAATTAAAGACGTCACCACGATAAACGCGAAAAAAGAATCGGTTTTAACGGCGCCTGATGGTATCCGCCACATGCAAGCGCGTTTTTTGTCATTGTGACGCCTTCGATTGCACTAGAAAGACGTTCCAACTGAATTTAAACCAAATTAAAGACGTCACCACGACAAACACTAATAAAGGAGCGGATTTAAAGGCGCCTGCCGGTATCCGCCACATGCAAGCGCCTTTTTTTGTCATTGTGACGCCTTCGATTGCACTAGAAAGACGTTCCAACTGAATTTAAGCCAAATTAAAGACGTGACCATCACAACTACCAATAAGGGAGCGGATTTAAAGGCGCCTGCCGGTATCCGCCACATGCAAGCGCCTTTTTTGTCATTTTGACGTCTTTGATTGCACTGGAATGACGTTCCAATTGAAACTAAGTCAAATTAAAGACGTCACCACGAGAAACACGATAAAAGGAGAAGATTTAAAGGCGCCTGCCGGTATTCTCCACATGCAAGCGTCTTTTTTTCGTTCTGACGCCATCAATTGCACTAGAAAGACGTTCCAACTGAATTTAAGTCAAATTAAAGACGTCACCACCAGAAATACTAACAAGGGAGCGGATTTAAAGGCGCCTGCCGGTATCCGCCACATGCAAGCGGCTTTTTTTGTCATTGTGACGCCTTCGATTGCACTAGAAAGACGTTCCAACTGAATTTAAGCCAAATTAAAGACGTCACCACAACAAATGCTAATAAGGGAAGCGGATTTAAAGGCGCCTGCCGGTATCCGCCACATGCAAGCGCCTTTTTTGTCATTGTGATGCTTTCGATTGCACTAGAAAGACGTTCCAACTGAATTTAAGCCAAATTAAAGACGTCACCACGACAAACACGAAAAAAGAAGCAGATTTAAAGGCGCCTGCCTGTACCCGCCACATGCAAGCGCCTTTTTTTTTGTCATTGTGACGTCTTCGATTGCAGTAGAAAGACGTTCGAACTGAATTTAAGCCAAATTAAAGACGTGACCATCACAAATACTAATAAGGGAGCGGATTTAAAGGCGGCTGTCGCAATCCGCCACATGCAAGCGCCTTTTTTGTCATTGTGACGTCTTCGATTGCACTAGTAAAAAGTACTAACTGAATTTAAGCCAAATTGTCACCACGACAAACGCGAAAAAAGAATCGGTTTTAACGGCGCCTGCCGGTATCCGCCACATGCAAGCGCCTTTTTGTGATTGTGACACCTTCAATTGCACTAGAAAGACGTTCCAACTGAATTTAAGCCAAATTATGCTGCAGGATTGTTTTGATCATGTGGACTGGGAAATGTTCCGTGATTCGTCGGGCAGCGTGGACGAGTACGCAGACACAGTCACCGCCTTCATACGCAAGTGTGTTGATGACGTAGTGCCCTGCAGACAAGTCCGCGTTTACCCCAATCAGAAGCCCTGGCTGAACTGTGAGGTTCGCTCCGCCCTCAGCGCACGCAGCGCTGCATTCAGAGCGGGAAATACGGAGGAGTACAAGCAATCCAACTACGCTCTCCGTAAATCCATCAGAGCAGCTAAACGTGCGTACAGAATGAAAGTGGAAGCACAGTTCAACACAGCCAACACACGAAGCTTATGGCAGGGGTTAAATACAATCTCTGACTATAAAACTGCCTCTCGCACTCTGCCCAGTACCAGCGCTGATCTGCCGGACGAGCTTAATAACTTCTACGCTCGCTTCGACGGAATTCCCGCAGCACCACTGGAGAGCGCCCCGCCCACCGCTGATCCCAACGCCCCCTCCGTCTCCGTAGCTGATGTGTGCAAAGCCTTCAAGAGGGTGAACCCACGCAAGTCAGCAGGACCAGATGGCATTCCCGGGAGAGTGCTTAAAGCCTGCTACAGGGAACTAGCAGGAGTTTTTGCAGACATCTATAACACCTCACTGTCTCTCTCGGTCGTGCCAGCTAGTTTCAAACTAGCCACCATTGTGCCAGTTCCAAAGACAGCTAGTATTACCTGTCTGAACGACTGGCGACCTGTTGCCCTGACCTCCATCGTAAGCAAATGCTTTGAGAGGCTGGTCAGAGATATCATCTGTTCCTCACTGCCTGCCACCCTGGACCCACTGCAATTTGCATATAGGCGGAATAGATCCACCGACGATGCAATCGCCCTGACCCTGCACACTGCCCTCTCCCACCTGGAAAAGAAGGACACGTATGTGAGAATGCTGTTTGTAGACTACAGTTCAGCATTCAACACAATCGTTCCTTCGAGGCTCAACTGCAAGCTCCGGGATCTGGGTCTGAACAGCACACTGTGCAGCTGGATCCTGAACTTCCTGACGGACCGACGGCAGGTGGTAAGGATGGGAAGTATCACATCCTCCTCTTTGACCCTCAACATCGGAGCCCCCCAGGGTTGTGTGCTCAGCCCGCTCCTGTACTCCCTGTACACCCATGACTGCACTGCTAGACACAGCTCCAACGTCATCATAAAGTTTGCTGACGACACAACAGTTGTGGGCCTGATCTCCAACAATGATGAATCGGCCTACAGAGAGGAGGTTAAAATCCTGGAAAACTGGTGCCAGGAGAATAACCTCTCTCTAAACGTCAGTAAGACCAAGGAGCTGATCGTGGACTTCAGGAAGCAGGAGACAGTACACCCATCGATTTCCATCAATGGGACTGCGGTAGAGAGGGTCAGCAGCTTTAAGTTTCTCGGTGTTCACATCAGCGAGGACCTGACATGGGCAGTACACACCTCACAGGTGGTGAAGAAGGCCCACCAGCGCCTCTACTTCCTCAGAAGGCTGAGGAGGTTTGGCCTGACCCCAGCATCCTTAAGACCTTCTACACCTGCACTGTGGAAAGCATCCTGACGGGCAGCATCACCACCTGGTACGGGAACTGTACTGTTCGTGAGAGGAAATCTCTGCAGAGGGTGGTGCGGACAGCACAGTCCATCACCGGGGTTCAGCTCCCTAACCTATTGGATTTATACACCAGTCGCTGCCTGAGGAAATCCAGAAGGATTATGAAGGACCCCTCCCATCCTAGTCACTGTCTGTTCTCTCAGCTGCCGAGTGGTAGGAGGCTCAGAAGCTTAAAAGCCAGAACCAGTCGGCTCAAAGACAGCTTCTTCCCCCATGCAACCAGGCTATTGAACAGCCAGTAATCACTGCTCTGCCCAGCCCAACCCTTCCCATTACACGTACGTGCACCCACTGTACTCCCGCACTTTACTTGCATAGCTGGACTTTGAATACCTATCCAAAGACAATACTCTCCCCCTGCGCTTCCACTTAACTTCCTGTACCTTGCACTTTACTAAATACTCTGCCACCTACTGTACCATCTTCTACCTCCACACCTAGTGTGACTACTTGCACATCTACATAGCATTGTAATATCCATTACTATATATAGTATATAGTTGATTACACTCACTCTACATTCCCAGTGCAATATTATATGTCTCGGTGCAATATTATTATTTTTAAGTTATTGTGTAAGATTATATGTATATATTTTAGTTAAATTGGTTTTATCTATTCTTCTATCCTATCTATAGTTTTGTTTATCTATGTGTAAATACTGTTCTCTGCATAATTTGTGGAACTCGCACTCAAGTTTTTCACTCACCTGTGTCCCTGTACTCTTGTGATGTGACAATAAATCTGATTTGATTTGATTTGATTTTAAAGACGTCACCACGACAAACACTAATAAAGGAGCGGATTTAAAGGCGCCTGCCGGTATCCGCCACATGCAAGCGCCTTTTTTTGTCATTGTGACGCCTTCGATTGTACTAGAAAGACGTTCCAACTGAATTTAAGCCAAATAAAGACGTGACCATCACAACTACTAATAAAGAAGCGGATTTAAAGGCGCCTGCCGGTATCCGCCACATGCAAGCGCCTTTTTTGTCATTGTGACGCCTTCGATTGCACTAGAAAGACGTTCCAACTGAATTTAAGTCAAATTAAAAACGTCACCACGACAAACACTAATAAAGGAGCGGATTTAAAGGCGCCTGCCGGTATCCGCCACATGCAAGCGCCTTTTTTTGTCATTGTGATGCCTTCGATTGCACTAGAAAGACGTTCCAACTGAATTTAAGCCAAATTAAAGACGTGACCATCACAACTACTAATAAGAAGCGGATTTAAAGGCGCCTGCCGGTATCCGCCACATGCAAGCGCCTTTTTTGTCATTGTGACGCCTTCGATTGCACTAGAATGACGTTCCAATTGAAACTAAGTCAAATTAAAGACGTCACCACGAGAAACACGATAAAAGGAGAAGATTTAAAGGCGCCTGCCGGTATTCTCCACATGCAAGCGTCTTTTTTTCGTTCTGACGCCATCAATTGCACTAGAAAGACGTTCCAACTGAATTTAAGTCAAATTAAAGACGTCACCACCAGAAATATTAACAAGGGAGCGGATTTAAAGGCGCCTGCCGGTATCCGCCACATGCAAGCGCCTTTTTTTGTCATTGTGACGCCTTCGATTGCACTAGAAAGACGTTCCAATTGAATTTCAACCAAATTAAAGACGCCGCCACGACAAACACGACAACAGAAGCGGATTTAAAGGCGCCTGCCGGTATCCGCCGTAAGCAAGCGCCTTTTTTGTCACTGTGACGCCTTCGATTGCACTAGAAAGACGTTCCAAATGAATTTAAGTCAAATTAAAGACGTCACCACGACAAACACGAAAAAAGCGGATGTAAATGCTCCTGCCGCTATCCGCCACATGGAAGCGACTTTTTTTCAGTCTGACGTCTTTGATTGCACTAGAAAGAAAGTACCAACTGAATTTAAGTCAAATTAAAAACGTGACCACGACAAACACGAAAAAAAGAATCGGATTTAAAGGCGCCTGCCGGTATCCGCCACATGCAAGCGCCTGTTTTTGTCATTGTGACGCCTTCGATTGCGCTAGAAAGACGTTCCAACTGAATTTAAGCCAAATTAAAGACGTCACCACAACAAATGCTAATAAGGGAAGCGGATTTAAAGGCGCCTGCCGGTATCCGCCACATGCAAGCGCCTTTTTTGTCATTGTGATGCTTTCGATTGCACTAGAAAGACGTTCCAACTGAATTTAAGCCAAATTAAAGACGTCACCACGACAAACACGAAAAAAGAAGCAGATTTAAAGGCGCCTGCTTGTACCCGCCACATGCAAGCGCATTTTTTGTCATTGTGACGTCTTCGATTGCAGTAGAAAGACGTTCCAACTGAATTTAAGCCAAATTAAAGACGTGACCATCACAAATACTAATAAGGGAGCGGATTTAAAGGCGGCTGTCGCAATCCGCCACATGCAAGCGCCTTTTTTGTCATTGTGATGCTTTCGATTGCACTAGAAAGACGTTCCAACTGAATTTAAGCCAAATTAAAGACGTCACCACGACAAACACGAAAAAAGAAGCAGATTTAAAGGCGCCTGCTTGTACCCGCCACATGCAAGCGCCTTTTTGTCATTGTGACACCTTCAATTGCACTAGAAAGACGTTCCAACTGAATTTAAACCAAATTAAAGACGTCACCACGACAAACACGAAACAAGGAGCCGATTTAAAGGCGCCTGATGGTATCCGCCACATGCAAGCACGTTTTTTTGCCATTCTGACGCTTTTGATTGCACTAGAAAGACGTTCGAACTGAATTTAAGCCAAATTAAAGACGTCACCATCACAAATACTAATAAGGGAGCGGATTTAAAGGCGGCTGTCGCAATCCGCCACATGCAAGCGCCTTTTTTGTCATTCTAACGTCTTCGATTGCACTAGTAAAAAGTACTAACTGAATTTAAGCCAAATTAAAGACGTCACCACGACAAACACGAAAAAGGACCGGATTTAAAGGCGCCTACCGGTATCCGCCACATGCAAGCGCCTTTTTTCTTGTCATTGTGACGTCTTCGATTGCACTAGAAAGAAGTTCCAACTGAATTTAAGCCAAATTAAAGACGTCACCACGACAAACGCGAAAAAGAATCGGTTTTAACGGCGCCTGCCGGTATCCGCCACATGCAAGCGCCTTTTTTTTGTCATTGTGACGCCTTCGATTGCACTAGAAAGACGTTCCAAATGAATTTAAGCCAAATTAAAGACGTCACCACGACAAACACGAAAAAGAATCGGATTTAAGGCGCCTGCCGGTATCCGCCACATGCAAGCGCCTTTTTTTGTCATTGTGACGCCTTCGATTGCACTAGAAAGACGTTCCAAGTGAATTTAAGCCAAATTAAAGACGTGACCATCACAACTACTAATAAAGAAGCGGATTTAAAGGCGCCTGCCGGTATCCGCCACATGCAAGCGCCTTTTTTGTCATTGTGACGTCTTTGATTGCACTAGAATGACGTTCCAATTGAAACTAAGTCAAATTAAAGACGTCACCAAGACAAACACGAAACAAGGAGCCGATTTAAAGGCGCCTGATGGTATCCGCCACATGCAAGCACGTTTTTTTGCCATTCTGACGCTTTTGATTGCACTAGAAAGACGTTCCAACTGAATTTAAGCCAAATTAAAGACGTCACCACGACAAACACGAAAAAAGGAGCGGATTTAAAGGCGCCTGCCGGTATCCGCCACATGCAAGCGCCTTTTTTCTTGTCATTGTGACGCCTTCGATTGCACTAGAAAGAAGTTCCAACTGAATTTAAGCCAAATTAAAGACGTCACCACGACAAACGTGAAAAAAGAATCGGGTTTAACGGCGCCTGCCGGTATCCGCCACATGCAAGCGCCTTTTTGTTATTGTGACACCTTCAATTGCACTAGAAAGACGTTCCAACTGAATTTAAACCAAATTAAAGACGTCACCACGACAAACACTAATAAAGGAGCGGATTTAAAGGCGCCTGCCGGTATCCGCCACATGCAAGCGCCTTTTTTTTTGTTATTGTGACGTCTTCGATTGCACTAGAAAGACGTTCGAACTGAATTTAAGCCAAATTAAAGACGTGACCACAACAAACACGAAAAAAGAAGCGGATTTAAAGGCGCCTGCCGGTATCCGCCACATGCAAGCGCCTTTTTTGCCATTGTGACGTCTTTGATTGCACTAGAATGACGTTCCAATTGAAACTAAGTCAAATTAAAGACGTCACCACGAGAAACACGATAAAAGGTGAAGATTTAAAGGCGCCTGCCGGTATTCTCCACATGCAAGCGTCTTTTTTGTCATTCTGACGCAATCAATTGCACTAGAAAGACGTTCCAGCTGAATTTAAGTCAAATTAAAGACGTCACCACCAGAAATACTAACAAGGGAGCGGATTTAAAGGCGCCTGCCGGTATCCGCCACATGCAAGCGGCTTTTTTTGTCATTGTGCCGCCTTCGATTGTACTAGAAAGACGTTCCAATTGAATTTCAACCAAATTAAAGACGTGACCATCACAACTACTAATAAAGAAGCGGATTTAAAGGCGCCTGCCGGTATCCGCCACATGCAAGCGGCTTTTTTTGTCATTGTGACGTCTTCGATTGCACTAGAAAAAAGTACCAAATGAACTTAAGTCAAATTAAAGACGTCACCACGACAAACACGAAAAAAACGGATGTAAATGCTCCTGCCGGTATCCGCCACATGCAAGCGCCTGTTTTTGTCATTGTGACGCCTTCGATTGCACTAGAAAGACGTTCCAAATGAATTTAAGCCAAATTAAAGACGTCACCACGACAAATACTAATAAGGGAAGCGGATTTAAAGGCGCCTGCCGGTATCCGCCACATGCAAGCGGCTTTTTTTTGTCATTGTGACGCCTTCGATTGCACTAGAAAGACGTTCCAACTGAATTTAAGCCAATTAAAGACGTGACCATCACAACTACTAATAAAGAAGCGGATTTAAAGGCGCCTGCCGGTATCCGCCACATGCAAGCGCCTTTTTTGTCATTGTGACGTCTTCGATTGCACTAGAATGACGTTCCAATTGAAACTAAGTCAAATTAAAGACGTCACCACGACAAACACTAATAAAGGAGCGGATTTAAAGGCGCCTGCCGGTATCCGCCACATGCAAGCGCCTTTTTTGTCATTGTGACGCCTTCGATTGCACTAGAAAGACGTTCCAAATGAATTTAAGCCAAATTAAAGACGTCACCACCACAAATACTAATAAGGGAAGCGGATTTAAAGGCGCCTGCCGGTATCCGCCACATGCAAGCGCCTGTTTTGTCATTGTGACGTCTTCGATTGCACTAGAATGACGTTCCAATTGAAACTAAGTCAAACTAAAGACGTCACCATGACAAACACGAAACAAGGAGCCGATTTAAAGGCGCCTGATGGTATCCGCCAGATGCAAGCGCGTTTTTTTGCCATTCTGACGGTTTTGATTGCACTAGAAAGACGTTCCAACTGAATTTAAGTCAAATAAAAGACGTCAGCACGACAAACAAGAGAAAAGAAGCAGATTTAAAGGCTCCTGCCGGTATCCGCCACATGCAAGCGCCTTTTTTTGTCATTGTGACGCCTTCGATTGCACTAGAAAGACGTTCCAAATGAATTTAAGCCAAATTAAAGACGTGACCATCACAACTACTAATAAAGATGCGGATTTAAAGGCGCCTGCCGGTATCCGCCACATGCAAGCACGTTTTTTTGCCATTCTGACGCTTTTGATTGCACTAGAAAGACGTTCCAACTGAATTTAAGCCGAATTAAAGACGTGACCATCACAAATACTAATAAGGGAGCGGATTTAAAGGCGGCTGTCGCAATCCGCCACATGCAAGCGCCTTTTTTGTCATTCTGACGTCTTCGATTGAGCTAGGAAAAAGTACTCACTGAATTTAAGCCAAATTAAAGACGTCACCACGACAAACACGAAAAAAGAAGCGGATTTAAAGGCGCCTGCCGGTATCCGCCACATGCAAGCGCCTTTTTTTTGTCATTGTGACGCCTTCGATTGCACTAGAAAGAAGTTCAAACTGAATTTAAGCCAAATTAAAGACGTCACCACGACAAACGCGAAAAAAGAATCGGGTTTAACGGCGCCTGCCGGTATCCGCCACATGCAAGCGCCTTTTTGTCATTGTGACACATTTAATTGCACTAGAAAGACGTTCCAACTGAATTTAAACCAAATTAAAGACGTCACCACGACAAACACTAATAAAGGAGCGGATTTAAAGGCGCCTGCCGGTATCCGCCACATGCAAGCGCCTTTTTTGTCATTGTGACGTCTTTGATTGCACTAGAATGACGTTCCAATTGAAACTAAGTCAAATTAAAGACGTCACCACGACAAACACGATAAAAGGAGAAGATTTAAAGGCGCCTGCCGGTATTCTCCACATGCAAGCGTCTTTTTTTCATTCTGACGCCATCAATTGCACTAGAAAGACGTTCCAGCTGAATTTAAGTCAAATTAAAGACGTCACCACGACAAACACTAATAAAGGAGCGGATTTAAAGGCGCCTGCCGGTATTCTCCACATGCAAGCGTCTTTTTTTCATTCTGACGCCATCAATTGCACTAGAAAGACGTTCCATTTGAATTTCAAGCAAATTAAAGACGCCGCCACGACAAACACGACAACAGAAGCGGATTTAAAGGCGCCTGCCGGTATCCGCCATATGCAAGCGCCTTTTTTTGTCATTGTGACGCCTTCGATTGCACTAGAAAGACGTTCCAACTGAATTTAAGCCAAATTAAAGACGTCACCACCACAAATACTAATAAGGGAAGCGGATTTAAAGGCGCCTGCCGGTATCCGCCACATGCAAGCGCCTTTTTTTGTCATTGTGACGCCTTCGATTGCACTAGAAAGACGTTCCAACTGAATTTAAGCCAAATTAAAGACGTGACCATCACAACTACTAATAAAGAAGCGGATTTAAAGGCGCCTGCCGGTATCCGCCACATGCAAGCGCCTTTTTTTTGTCATTGTGACGCCTTCGATTGCACTAGAAAGACGTTCCAAATGAATTTAAGCCAAATTAAAGACGTCACCACGACAAACACGAAAAAAGAATCGGATTTAAAGGCGCCTGCCGGTATCCGCCACATGCAAGCGCCTGTTTTTGTCATTGTGACGCCTTCGATTGCGCTAGAAAGACGTTCCAACTGAATTTAAGCCAAATTAAAGACGTCACCACAACAAATGCTAATAAGGGAAGCGGATTTAAAGGCGCCTGCCGGTATCCGCCACATGCAAGCGCCTTTTTTTGTCATTGTGATGCTTTCGATTGCACTAGAAAGACGTTCCAACTGAATTTAAGCCAAATTAAAGACGTCACCACGACAAACACGAAAAAAGAAGCAGATTTAAAGGCGCCTGCTTGTACCCGCCACATGCAAGCGCATTTTTTGTCATTGTGACGTCTTCGATTGCAGTAGAAAGACGTTCCAACTGAATTTAAGCCAAATTAAAGACGTGACCATCACAAATACTAATAAGGGAGCGGATTTAAAGGCGGCTGTCGCAATCCGCCACATGCAAGCGCCTTTTTTGTCATTGTGATGCTTTCGATTGCACTAGAAAGACGTTCCAACTGAATTTAAGCCAAATTAAAGACGTCACCACGACAAACACGAAAAAAGAAGCAGATTTAAAGGCGCCTGCTTGTACCCGCCACATGCAAGCGCCTTTTTGTCATTGTGACACCTTCAATTGCACTAGAAAGACGTTCCAACTGAATTTAAACCAAATTAAAGACGTCACCACGACAAACACTAATAAAGGAGCGGATTTAAAGGCGCCTGCCGGTATCCGCCACATGCAAGCGCCTTTTTGTCATTGTGACACCTTCAATTGCACTAGAAAGACGTTCCAACTGAATTTAAACCAAATTAAAGACGTCACCACGACAAACACGAAACAAGGAGCCGATTTAAAGGCGCCTGATGGTATCCGCCACATGCAAGCACGTTTTTTTGCCATTCTGACGCTTTTGATTGCACTAGAAAGACGTTCGAACTGAATTTAAGCCAAATTAAAGACGTCACCATCACAAATACTAATAAGGGAGCGGATTTAAAGGCGGCTGTCGCAATCCGCCACATGCAAGCGCCTTTTTTGTCATTCTAACGTCTTCGATTGCACTAGTAAAAAGTACTAACTGAATTTAAGCCAAATTAAAGACGTCACCACGACAAACACGAAAAAAGGACCGGATTTAAAGGCGCCTACCGGTATCCGCCACATGCAAGCGCCTTTTTTCTTGTCATTGTGACGTCTTCGATTGCACTAGAAAGAAGTTCCAACTGAATTTAAGCCAAATTAAAGACGTCACCACGACAAACGCGAAAAAAGAATCGGTTTTAACGGCGCCTGCCGGTATCCGCCACATGCAAGCGCCTTTTTTTTTGTCATTGTGACGCCTTCGATTGCACTAGAAAGACGTTCCAAATGAATTTAAGCCAAATTAAAGACGTCACCACGACAAACACGAAAAAAGAATCGGATTTAAAGGCGCCTGCCGGTATCCGCCACATGCAAGCGCCTTTTTTGTCATTGTGACGCCTTCGATTGCACTAGAAAGACGTTCCAAGTGAATTTAAGCCAAATTAAAGACGTGACCATCACAACTACTAATAAAGAAGCGGATTTAAAGGCGCCTGCCGGTATCCGCCACATGCAAGCGCCTTTTTTGTCATTGTGACGTCTTTGATTGCACTAGAATGACGTTCCAATTGAAACTAAGTCAAATTAAAGACGTCACCACGACAAACACGAAACAAGGAGCCGATTTAAAGGCGCCTGATGGTATCCGCCACATGCAAGCACGTTTTTTGCCATTCTGACGCTTTTGATTGCACTAGAAAGACGTTCCAACTGAATTTAAGCCAAATAAAAGACGTCAGCACGACAAACAAGAGAAAAGAAGCAGATTTAAAGGCTCCTGCCGGTATCCGCCACATGCAAGCGCCTCTTTTTGTCATTGTGATGCTTTCGATTGCACTAGAAAGACGTTCCAACTGAATTTAAGCCAAATTAAAGACGTGACCATCACAAATACTAATAAGGGAGCGGATTTAAAGGCGGCTGTCGCAATCCGCCACATGCAAGCGCCTTTTTTGTCATTCTGACGTCTTCGATTGAGCTAGTAAAAAGTACTAACTGAATTTAAGCCAAATTAAAGACGTCACCACGACAAACACGAAAAAAGAAGCGGATTTAAAGGCGCCTGCCGGTATCCGCCACATGCAAGCGCCTTTTTTTTGTCATTGTGACGCCTTCGATTGCACTTGAAAGAAGTTCAAACTGAATTTAAGCCAAATTAAAGACGTCACCACGACGAACGCGAAAAAAGAATCGGGTTTAACGGCGCCTGCCGGTATCCGCCACATGCAAGCGCCTTTTTGTCATTGTGACACCTTCAATTGCACTAGAAAGACGTTCCAACTGAATTTAAACCAAATTAAAGACGTCACCACGACAAACACTAATAAAGGAGCGGATTTAAAGGCGCCTGCCGGTATCCGCCACATGCAAGCGCCTTTTTTGTCATTGTGACGTCTTTGATTGCACTAGAATGACGTTCCAATTGAAACTAAGTCAAATTAAAGACGTCACCACGAGAAACACGATAAAAGGAGAAGATTTAAAGGCGCCTGCCGGTATTCTCCACATGCAAGCGTCTTTTTTTCATTCTGACGCCATCAATTGCACTAGAAAGACGTTCCAGCTGAATTTAAGTCAAATTAAAGACGTCACCACCAGAAATACTAACAAGGGAGCGGATTTAAAGGCGCCTGCCGGTATCCGCCACATGCAAGCGGCTTTTTTTGTCATTGTGACGCCTTCGATTGCACTAGAAAAAAGTACCAAATGAACTTAAGTCAAATTAAAGACGTCACCACGACAAACACGACAACAGAAGCGGATTTAAAGGCGCCTGCCGGTATCCGCAACATGCAAGCGCCTTTTTTTTGTCATTGTGACGCCTTCGATTGCACTAGAATGACGTTCCAATTGAAACTAAGTCAAATTAAAGACGTCACCACGACAAGCAGTAATAAAGGAGCGGATTTAAAGGCGCCTGATGGTATCCGCCACATGCAAGCACGTTTTTTTGCCATTCTGACGCTTTTGATTGCACTAGAAAGACGTTCCAACTGAATTTAAGCCAAATAAAAGACGTCACCACGACAAACACCAAGAAAAGAAGCAGATTTAAAGGCTCCTGCCGGTATCCGCCACATGCAAGCGCCTTTTCTTGTCATTGTGATGCTTTCGATTGCACTAGAAAGACGTTCCAACTGAATTTAAGCCAAATTAAAGACGTGACCATCACAAATACTAATAAGGGAGCGGATTTAAAGGCGGCTGTCGCAATCCGCCACATGCAAGCACCTTTTTTGTCATTCTGACGCCTTCGATTGAGCTAGTAAAAAGTACTAACTGAATTTAAGCCAAATTAAAGACGTCACCACGACAAACACGAAAAAAGGAGCGGATTTAAAGGCGCCTGCCGGTATCCGCCACATGCAAGCGCCTTTTTTCTTGTCATTGTGACGCCTTCGATTGCACTAGAAAGAAGTTCCAACTGAATTTAAGCCAAATTAAAGACGTCACCACGACAAACGCAAAAAAAGAATCGGGTTTAACGGCGCCTGCCGGTATCCGCCGCATGCAAGCGCCTTTTTGTCATTGTGACACCTTCAATTGCACTAGAAAGACGTTCGAACTGAATTTAAGCCAAATTAAAGACGTCACCACAACAAACACGAAAAAAGAAGCGGATTTAAAGGCGCCTGCCGGTATCCGCCACATGCAAGCGCCTTTTTTGTCATTGTGACGTCTTTGATTGCACTAGAATGACGTTCCAATTGAAACTAAGTCAAATTAAAGACGTCACCACGACAAACACGATAAAAGGAGAAGATTTAAAGGCGCCTGCCGGTATTCTCCACATGCAAGCGTCTTTTTTTCATTCTGACGCCATCAATTGCACTAGAAAGACGTTCCAGCTGAATTTAAGTCAAATTAAAGACGTCACCACCAGAAATACTAACAAGGGAGCGGATTTAAAGGCGCCTGCCGGTATCCGCCACATGCAAGCGGCTTTTTTTGTCATTGTGACGCCTTCGATTGCACTAGAAAGACGTTCCAATTGAATTTCAACCAAATTAAAGACGCAGCCACGACAAACACGACAACAGAAGCGGATTTAAAGGCGCCTGCCGGTATCCGCCATATGCAAGCGCCTTTTTTGTCATTGTGACGCCTTCGATTGCACTAGAAAAAAGTAGCAAATGAACTTAAGTCAAATTAAAGACGTCACCACGACAAACACGAAAAAAGCGGATGTAAATGCTCCTGCCGCTATCCGACACATGGAAGCGCCTTTTTATTTCAGTCTGACGTCTTCGATTGCACTAGAAAGAAAGTACCAACTGAATTTAAGTTAAATTAAAAACGTGACCACGACAAACACGAAAAAAAGAATCGGATTTAAAGGCGCCTGCCGGTATCCGCCACATGCAAGCGCCTGTTTTTGTCATTGTGACGCCTTCGATTGCACTAGAAAGACGTTCCAACTGAATTTAAGCCAAATTAAAGACGTCACCACGACAAATACTAATAAGGGAAGCGGATTTAAAGGCGCCTGCCGGTATCCGCCACATGCAAGCGCCTTTTTTGTCATTGTGACGCCTTCGATTGCACTAGAAAGACGTTCCAACTGAATTTAAGCCAAATTAAAGACGTGACCATCACAACTACTAATAAAGAAGCGGATATAAAGGCGCCTGCCGGTATCCGCCACATGCAAGCGCCTTTTTTTTGTCATTGTGACGCCTTCGATAGCACTAGAAAGACGTTCCAAATGAATTTAAGCCAAATTAAAGACGTCACCACGACAAATACTAATAAAGAAGCGGATTTAAAGGCGCCTGCCGGTATCCGCCACATGCAAGCGCCTTTTTTTTGTCATTGTGACGCCATCGATTGCCCTAGAAAGACGTTCCAAATGAATTTAAGCCAAATTAAAGACGTGACCATCACAACTACTAATAAAGAAGCGGATTTAAAGGCGCCTGCCGGTACCCGCCACATGCAAGCGCCTTTTTTGTCATTGTGACGCCTTCGATTGCACTAGAATGACGTTCCAATTGAAACTAAGTCAAATTAAAGACGTCACCACGACAAACACGAAACAAGGAGCCGATTTAAAGGCGCCTGATGGTATCCGCCACATGCAAGCACGTTTTTTTGCCATTCTGACGCTTTTGATTGCACTAGAAAGACGTTCCAACTGAATTTAAGCCAAATAAAAGACGTCACCACGACAAACACGAAGAAAAGAAGCAGATTTAAAGGCTCCTGCCGGTATCCGCCACATGCAAGCGCCTTTTTTTGTCATTGTGATGCTTTCGATTGCACTAGAAAGACGTTCCAACTGAATTTAAGCCAAATTAAAGACGTGACCATCACAACTACTAATAAAGAAGCGGATTTAAAGGCGCCTGCCGGTACCCGCCACATGCAAGCGCCTTTTTTGTCATTGTGACGCCTTCGATTGCACTAGAATGACGTTCCAATTGAAACTAAGTCAAATTAAAGACGTCACCACGAGAAACACGATAAAAGGAGAAGATTTAAAGGCGCCTGCCGGTATCCGCCACATGCAAGCGGCTTTTTTTGTCATTGTGACGCCTTCGATTGCACTAGAAAGACGTTCCAATTGAATTTCAACCAAATTAAAGACGCCGCCACGACAAACACGACAACAGAAGCGGATTTAAAGGCGCCTGCCGGTAACCGCCATATGCAAGCGCCTTTTTTGTCATTGTGACGCCTTCGATTGCACTAGAAAGACGTTCCAAATGAACTTAAGTCAAATTAAAGACGTCACCACGACAAACACGAAAAAAGCGGATGTAAATGCTCCTGCCGCTATCCGACACATGGAAGCGACTTTTTATTTCAGTCTGACGTCTTCGATTGCACTAGAAAGAAGGTACCAACTGAATTTAAGTTAAATTAAAAACGTGATCACGACAAACACGAAAAAAAGAATCGGATTTAAAGGCGCCTGCCGGTATCCGCCACATGCAAGCGCCTGTTTTTGTCATTGTGACGCCTTCGATTGCACTAGAAAGACGTTCCAACTGAATTTAAGCCAAATTAAAGATGTGACCATCACAACTACTAATAAAGAAGCGGATTTAAAGGCGCCTGCCGGTATCCGCCACATGCAAGCGCCTTTTTTGTCATTGTGACGTCTTTGATTGCACTAGAATGACGTTCCAATTGAAACTAAGTCAAATTAAAGACGTCACCACGACAAACACTAATAAAGGAGCGGATTTAAAGGCGCCTGCCGGTATCCGCCACATGCAAGCGCCTTTTTTTTGTCATTGTGACGTCTTCGATTGCACTAGAAAGACGTTCCAACTGAATTTAAGCCAAATTAAAGACGTGACCATCACAACTACTAATAAAGAAGCGGATTTAAAGGCGCCTGCCGGTATCCGCCACATGCAAGCGCCTTTTTTGTCATTGTGACGCCTTCGATTGCACTAGAAAGACGTTCCAAATGAATTTAAGCCAAATTAAAGACGTCACCACCACAAATACTAATAAGGGAAGCGGATTTAAAGGCGCCTGCCGGTATCCGCCACATGCAAGCGCCTTTTTTTTGTCATTGTGACGTCTTCGATTGCAATAGAAAAACGTTCGAACTGAATTTAAGCCAAATTAAAGACGTGACCATCACAAATACTAATAAGGGAGCGGATTTAAAGGCGCCTGCCGGTACCCGCCACATGCAAGCGCCTTTTTTGTCATTGTGACGCCTTCGATTGCACTAGAAAGACGTTCCAAATGAATTTAAGCCAAATTAAAGACGTGACCATCACAACTACTAATAAAGATGCGGATTTAAAGGCGCCTGCCGGTATCCGCCACATGCAAGCACGTTTTTTTGCCATTCTGACGCTTTTGATTGCACTAGAAAGACGTTCCAACTGAATTTAAGCCAAATAAAAGACGTCACCACGACAAACAAGAGAAAAGAAGCAGATTTAAAGGCGCCTGCCGGTATCCGCCACATGCAAGCGCCTTTTTTGGTCATTGTGATGCTTTCGATTGCACTAGAAAGACGTTCCAACTGAATTTAAGCCAAATTAAAGACGTGACCATCACAAATACTAATAAGGGAGCGGATTTAAAGGCGGCTGTCGCAATCCGCCACATGCAAGCGCCTTTTTTGTCATTCTGACGTCTTCGATTGAGCTAGTAAAAAGTACTAACTGAATTTAAGCCAAATTAAAGACGTCACCACGACAAACACGAAAAAAGGAGCGGATTTAAAGGCGCCTGCCGGTATCCGCCACATGCAAGCGCCTTTTTTCTTGTCATTGTGACGCCTTCGATTGCACTAGAAAGAAGTTCAAACTGAATTTAAGCCAAATTAAAGACGTCACCACGACAAACGCGAAAAAAGAATCGGGTTTAACGGCGCCTGCCGGTATCCGCCACATGCAAGCGCCTTTTTTGTCATTGTGACACATTCAATTGCACTAGAAAGACGTTCCAACTGAATTTAAACCAAATTAAAGACGTCACCACGACAAACACTAATAAAGGAGCGGATTTAAAGGCGCCTGCCGGTATCCGCCACATGCAAGCGCCTTTTTTTTGTCATTGTGACGTCTTCGATTGCACTAGAAAGACGTTCCAAATGAATTTAAGCCAAATTAAAGACGTCACCACCACAAATACTAATAAGGGAAGCGGATTTAAAGGCGCCTGCCGGTATCCGCCACATGCAAGCGCCTTTTTTTTGTCATTGTGACGTCTTCGATTGCAATAGAAAAACGTTCGAACTGAATTTAAGCCAAATTAAAGACGTGACCATCACAAATACTAATAAGGGAGCGGATTTAAAGGCGCCTGCCGGTACCCGCCACATGCAAGCGCCTTTTTTGTCATTGTGACGCCTTCGATTGCACTAGAAAGACGTTCCAAATGAATTTAAGCCAAATTAAAGACGTGACCATCACAACTACTAATAAAGATGCGGATTTAAAGGCGCCTGCCGGTATCCGCCATATGCAAGCACGTTTTTTTGCCATTCTGACGCTTTTGATTGCACTAGAAAGACGTTCCAACTGAATTTAAGCCAAATAAAAGACGTCACCACGACAAACAAGAGAAAAGAAGCAGATTTAAAGGCTCCTGCCGGTATCCGCCACATGCAAGCGCCTTTTTTTGTCATTGTGATGCTTTCGATTGCACTAGAAAGACGTTCCAACTGAATTTAAGCCAAATTAAAGACGTGACCATCACAAATACTAATAAGGGAGCGGATTTAAAGGCGGCTGTCGCAATCCGCCACATGCAAGCGCCTTTTTTGTCATTCTGACGTCTTCGATTGAGCTAGTAAAAAGTACTAACTGAATTTAAGCCAAATTAAAGACGTCACCACGACAAACACGAAAAAAGGAGCGGATTTAAAGGCGCCTGCCGGTATCCGCCACATGCAAGCGCCTTTTTTCTTGTCATTGTGACGCCTTCGATTGCACTAGAAAGAAGTTCAAACTGAATTTAAGCCAAATTAAAGACGTCACCACGACAAACGCGAAAAAAGAATCGGGTTTAACGGCGCCTGCCGGTATCCGCCACATGCAAGCGCCTTTTTGTCATTGTGACACATTCAATTGCACTAGAAAGACGTTCCAACTGAATTTAAACCAAATTAAAGACGTCACCACGACAAACACTAATAAAGGAGCGGATTTAAAGGCGCCTGCCGGTATCCGCCACATGCAAGCGCCTTTTTTTGTCATTGTGACGTCTTCGATTGCACTAGAAAGACGTTCCAAATGAATTTAAGCCAAATTAAAGACGTGACCATCACAACTACTAATAAAGAAGCGGATTTAAAGGCGCCTGCCGGTATCCGCCACATGCAAGCGCCTTTTTTGTCATTGTGACGTCTTTGATTGCACTAGAATGACGTTCCAATTGAAACTAAGTCAAATTAAAGACGTCACCACGACAAACACTAATAAAGGAGCGGATTTAAAGGCGCCTGCCGGTATCCGCCACATGCAAGCGCCTTTTTTTTGTCATTGTGACGTCTTCGATTGCACTAGAAAGACGTTCCAACTGAATTTAAGCCAAATTAAAGACGTGACCATCACAACTACTAATAAAGAAGCGGATTTAAAGGCGCCTGCCGGTATCCCGCCACATGCAAGCGCCTTTTTTTTGTCATTGTGACGCCTTCGATTGCACTAGAAAGACGTTCCAATGAATTTAAGCCAAATTAAAGACGTCACCACGACAAACACGAAAAAAGAAGCGGATTTAAAGGCGCCTGCCGGTATCCGCCACATGCAAGCGCCTTTTTTTTGTCATTGTGACGCCTTCGATTGCCCTAGAAAGACGTTCCAAATGAATTTAAGCCAAATTAAAGACGTGACCATCACAACTACTAATAAAGAAGCGGATTTAAAGGCGCCTGCCGGTACCCGCCACATGCAAGCGCCTTTTTTGTCATTGTGACGCCTTCGATTGCACTAGAAAGACGTTCCAACTGAATTTAAGCCAAATTAAAGACGTGACCATCACAACTACTAATAAAGAAGCGGATTTAAAGGCGCCTGCCGGTATCCGCCACATGCAAGCGCCTTTTTTGTCATTGTGACGTCTTTCGATTGCACTAGAATGACGTTCCAATTGAAACTAAGTCAAATTAAAGACGTCACCACGACAAACACTAATAAAGGAGCGGATTTAAAGGCGCCTGCCGGTATCCGCCACATGCAAGCGCCTTTCTTTTTTGTCATTGTGACGTCTTCGATTGCACTAGAAAGACGTTCCAACTGAATTTAAGCCAAATTAAAGACGTGACCATCACAACTACTAATAAAGAAGCGGATTTAAAGGCGCCTGCCGGTATCCGCCACATGCAAGCGCCTTTTTTTGTCATTGTGACGCCTTCGATTGCACTAGAAAGACGTTCCAAATGAATTTAAGCCAAATTAAAGACGTCACCACCACAAATACTAATAAGGGAAGCGGATTTAAAGGCGCCTGCCGGTATCCGCCACATGCAAGCGCCTTTTTTTGTCATTGTGACGTCTTCGATTGCACTAGAAAGACGTTCCAAACTGAATTTAAGCCAAATTAAAGACGTGACCATCACAAACTACTAATAAAGATGCGGATTTAAAGGCGCCTGCCGGTATCCGCCACATGCAAGCACGTTTTTTTGCCATTCTGACGCTTTTGATTGCACTAGAAAGACGTTCCAACTGAATTTAAGCCAAATAAAAGACGTCACCACGACAAACAAGAGAAAAGAAGCAGATTTAAAGGCTCCTGCCGGTATCCGCCACATGCAAGCGCCTTTTTTTGTCATTGTGATGCTTTCGATTGCACTAGAAAGACGTTCCAAATGAATTTAAGTCAAATTAAAGACGTGACCATCACAACTACTAATAAAGAAGCGGATTTAAAGGCGCCTGCCGGTATCCGCCACATGCAAACACGTTTTTTTGCCATTCTGACGCTTTTGATTGCACTAGAAAGACGTTCCAACTGAATTTAAGCCAAATAAAAGACGTCACCACGACAAACAAGAGAAAAGAAGCAGATTTAAAGGCTCCTGCCGGTATCCGCCACATGCAAGCGCCTTTTTTTGTCATTGTGATGCTTTCGATTGCACTAGAAAGACGTTCCAACTGAATTTAAGCCAAATTAAAGACGTGACCATCACAAATACTAATAAGGGAGCGGATTTAAAGGCGGCTGTCGCAATCCGCCACATGCAAGCGCCTTTTTTGTCATTCTGACGTCTTCGATTGAGCTAGTAAAAAGTACTAACTGAATTTAAGCCAAATTAAAGACGTCACCACGACAAACACGAAAAAAGGAGCGGATTTAAAGGCGCCTGCCGGTATCCGCCACATGCAAGCGCCTTTTTTCTTGTCATTGTGACGCCTTCGATTGCACTAGAAAGAAGTTCAAACTGAATTTAAGCCAAATTAAAGACGTCACCACGACAAACGCGAAAAAAGAATCGGGTTTAAACGGCGCCTGCCGGTATCCGCCACATGCAAGCGCCTTTTTGTCATTGTGACACATTCAATTGCACTAGAAAGACGTTCCAACTGAATTTAAACCAAATTAAAGACGTCACCACGACAAACACTAATAAAGGAGCGGATTTAAAGGCGCCTGCCGGTATCCGCCACATGCAAGCGCCTTTTTTTTTGTCATTGTGACGTCTTCGATTGCACTAGAAAGACGTTCCAACTGAATTTAAGCCAAATTAAAGACGTGACCACAACAAACACGAAAAAAGAAACGGATTTAAAGGCGCCTGCCGGTATCCGCCGCATGCAAGCGCCTTTTTTGTCATTGTGACGTCTTTGATTGCACTAGAATGACGTTCCAATTGAAACTAAGTCAAATTAAAGACGTCACCACGAGAAACACGATAAAAGGAGAAGATTTAAAGGCGCCTGCCGGTATTCTCCACATGCAAGCGTCTTTTTTTCATTCTGACGCCATCAATTGCACTAGAAAGACGTTCCAGCTGAATTTAAGTCAAATTAAAGACGTCACGACCAGAAATACTAACAAGGGAACGGATTTAAAGGCGCCTGCCGGTATCCGCCACATGCAAGCGGCTTTTTTTTGTCATTGTGACGCCTTCGATTGCACTAGAAAGACGTTCCAATTGAATTTCAACCAAATTAAAGACGCCGCCACGACAAACACGACAACAGAAGCGGATTTAAAGGCGCCTGCCGGTATCCGCCATATGCAAGCGCCTTTGTTGTCATTGTGACGCCTTCGATTGCACTAGAAAGACGTTCCAAATGAACTTAAGTCAAATTAAAGACGTCACCACGACAAACACGAAAAAAGCGGATGTAAATGCTCCTGCCGCTATCCGACACATGGAAGCGACTTTTTATTTCAGTTTGACGTCTTCGATTGCACTAGAAAGAAGGTACCAACTGAATTTAAGTTAAATTAAAAATGTGACCACGACAAACACGAAAAAAAGAATCGGATTTAAAGGCGCCTGCCGGTATCCGCCACATGCAAGCGCCTGTTTTTGTCATTGTGACGCCTTCGATTGCCCTAGAAAGACGTTCCAAATGAATTTAAGCCAAATTAAAGACGTGACCATCACAACTACTAATAAAGAAGCGGATTTAAAGGCGCCTGCCGGTATCCGCCACATGCAAGCGCCTTTTTTTGTCATTGTGACGCCTTCGATTGCACTAGAAAGACGTTCCAAATGAATTTAAGCCAAATTAAAGACGTCACCACGACAAACACGAAAAAAGAAGCGGATTTAAAGGCGCCTGCCGGTATCCGCCACATGCAAGCGCCTTTTTTTGTCATTGTGACGCCTTCGATTGCCCTAAAAAGACGTTCCAAATGAATTTAAGCCAAATTAAAGACGTGACCATCACAACTACTAATAAAGAAGCGGATTTAAAGGCGCCTGCCGGTATCCGCCACATGCAAGCGCCTTTTTTTTGTCATTGTGACGCCTTCGATTGCACTAGAAAGACGTTCCAAATGAATTTAAGCCAAATTAAGTATGTGACCATCACAACTACTAATAAAGAAGCGGATTTAAAGGCGCCTGCCGGTACCCGCCACATGCAAGCGCCTTTTTTGTCATTGTGACGTCTTCGATTGCACTAGAAAGACGTTCCAACTGAATTTAAGCCAAATTAAAGATGTGACCATCACAACTACTAATAAAGAAGCGGATTTAAAGGCGCCTGCCGGTATCCGCCACATGCAAGCGCCTTTTTTGTCATTGTGACGTCTTTGATTGCACTAGAATGACGTTCCAATTGAAACTAAGTCAAATTAAAGACGTCACCACGACAAACACTAATAAAGGAGCGGATTTAAAGGCGCCTGCCGGTATCCGCCACATGCAAGCGCCTTTTTTTTGTCATTGTGACGCCTTCGATTGCACTAGAAAGACGTTCCAAATGAATTTAAGCCAAATTAAGGATGTGACCATCACAACTACTAATAAAGAAGCGGATTTAAAGGCGCCTGCCGGTACCCGCCACATGCAAGCGACTTTTTTGTCATTGTGACGTCTTCGATTGCACTAGAAAGACGTTCCAACTGAATTTAAGCCAAATTAAAGATGTGACCATCACAACTACTAATAAAGAAGCGGATTTAAAGGCGCCTGCCGGTATCCGCCACATGCAAGCGCCTTTTTTGTCATTGTGACGTCTTTGATTGCACTAGAATGACGTTCCAATTGAAACTAAGTCAAATTAAAGACGTCACCACGACAAACACTAATAAAGGAGCGGATTTAAAGGCGCCTGCCGGTATCCGCCACATGCAAGCGCCTTTTTTTTTCATTGTGACGTCTTCGATTGCACTAGAAAGACGTTCCAACTGAATTTAAGCCAAATTAAAGACGTGACCATCACAACTACTAATAAAGAAGCGGATTTAAAGGCGCCTGCCGGTATCCGCCACATGCAAGCGCCTTTTTTGTCATTGTGACGCCTTCGATTGCACTAGAAAGACGTTCCAAATGAATTTAAGCCAAATTAAAGACGTCACCACCACAAATACTAATAAGGGAAGCGGATTTAAAGGCGCCTGCCGTTATCCGCCACATGCAAGCGCCTTTTTTTGTCATTGTGACGTCTTCGATTGCAATAGAAAAACGTTCGAACTGAATTTAAGCCAAATTAAAGACGTGACCATCACAAATACTAATAAGGGAGCGGATTTAAAGGCGCCTGCCGGTACCCGCCACATGCAAGCGCCTTTTTTGTCATTGTGACGCCTTCGATTGCACTAGAAAGACGTTCCAAATGAATTTAAGCCAAATTAAAGACGTGACCATCACAACTACTAATAAAGATGCGGATTTAAAGGCGCCTGCCGGTATCCGCCACATGCAAGCGCCTTTTTTCTTGTCATTGTGACGCCTTCGATTGCACTAGAAAGAAGTTCAAACTGAATTTAAGCCAAATTAAAGACGTCACCACGACAAACGCGAAAAAAGAATCGGTTTAACGGCGCCTGCCGGTATCCGCCACATGCAAGCGCCTTTTTGTCATTGTGACACATTCAATTGCACTAGAAAGACGTTCCAACTGAATTTAAACCAAATTAAAGACGTCACCACGACAAACACTAATAAAGGAGCGGATTTAAAGGCGCCTGCCGGTATCCGCCACATGCAAGCGCCTTTTTTTTGTCATTGTGACGTCTTCGATTGCACTGGAAAGACGTTCCAACTGAATTTAAGCCAAATTAAAGACGTGACCATCACAACTACTAATAAAGAAGCGGATTTAAAGGCGCCTGCCGGTACCTGCCACATGCAAGCGCCTTTTTTTGTCATTGTGACGTCTTCGATTGCACTAGAAAGACGTTCCAATGAATTTAAGCCAAATTAAAGACGTGACCATCACAACTACTAATAAAGAAGCGGATTTAAAGGCGCCTGCCGGTATCCGCCACATGCAAGCGCCTTTTTTGTCATTGTGACGTCTTTGATTGCACTAGAATGACGTTCCAATTGAAACTAAGTCAAATTAAAGACGTCACCACGACAAACACTAATAAAGGAGCGGATTTAAAGGCGCCTGCCGGTATCCGCCACATGCAAGCGCCTTTTTTTTTGTCATTGTGACGTCTTCGATTGCACTAGAAAGACGTTCCAACTGAATTTAAGCCAAATTAAAGACGTGACCATCACAAACTACTAATAAAGAAGCGGATTTAAAGGCGCCTGCCGGTACCCGCCACATGCAAGCGCCTTTTTTTTGTCATTGTGACGCCTTCGATTGCACTAGAAAGACGTTCCAAATGAATTTAAGCCAAATTAAAGACGTCACCACGACAAACACGAAAAAAGAAGCGGATTTAAAGGCGCCTGCCGGTATCCGCCACATGCAAGCGCCTTTTTTTTGTCATTGTGACGCCTTCGATTGCCCTAGAAAGACGTTCCAAATGAATTTAAGCCAAATTAAAGACGTGACCATCACAACTACTAATAAAGAAGCGGATTTAAAGGCGCCTGCCGGTATCCGCCACATGCAAGCGCCTTTTTTTGTCATTGTGACGCCTTCGATTGCACTAGAAAGACGTTCCAAATGAATTTAAGCCAAATTAAAGACGTCACCACGACAAACACGAAAAAAGAAGCGGATTTAAAGGCGCCTGCCGGTATCTTCCACATGCAAGCGCCTTTTTTTTGTCATTGTGACGCCTTCGATTGCCCTAGAAAGACGTTCCAAATGAATTTAAGCCAAATTAAAGACGTGACCATCACAACTACTAATAAAGAAGCGGATTTAAAGGCGCCTGCCGGTATCCGCCACATGCAAGCGCCTTTTTTTTGTCATTGTGACGCCTTCGATTGCACTAGAAAGACGTTCCAAATGAATTTAAGCCAAATTAAGGATGTGACCATCACAACTACTAATAAAGAAGCGGATTTAAAGGCGCCTGCCGGTACCCGCCACATGCAAGCGCCTTTTTTGTCATTGTGACGTCTTCGATTGCACTAGAAAGACGTTCCAACTGAATTTAAGCCAAATTAAAGATGTGACCATCACAACTACTAATAAAGAAGCGGATTTAAAGGCGCCTGCCGGTATCCGCCACATGCAAGCGCCTTTTTTGTCATTGTGACGTCTTTGATTGCACTAGAATGACGTTCCAATTGAAACTAAGTCAAATTAAAGACGTCACCACGACAAACACTAATAAAGGAGCGGATTTAAAGGCGCCTGCCGGTATCCGCCACATGCAAGCGCCTTTTTTGTCATTGTGACGTCTTCGATTGCACTAGAATGACGTTCCAAATGAATTTAAGCCAAATAAAGACGTGACCATCACAACTACTAATAAAGAAGCGGATTTAAAGGCGCCTGCCGGTACCCGCCACATGCAAGCGCCTTTTTTTGTCATTGTGACGCCTTCGATTGCACTAGAAAGACGTTCCAAATGAATTTAAGCCAAATTAAAGACGTCACCACGACAAACACGAAAAAGAAGCGGATTTAAAGGCGCCTGCCGGTATCCGCCACATGCAAGCGCCTTTTTTTTGTCATTGTGACGCCTTCGATTGCACTAGAAAGACGTTCCAAATGAATTTAAGCCAAATTAAAGACGTGACCATCACAACTACTAATAAAGAAGCGGATTTAAAGGCGCCTGCCGGTACCCGCCACATGCAAGCGCCTTTTTTGTCATTGTGACGTCTTCGATTGCACTAGAAAGACGTTCCAACTGAATTTAAGCCAAATTAAAGATGTGACCATCACAACTACTAATAAAGAAGCGGATTTAAAGGCGCCTGCCGGTATCCGCCACATGCAAGCGCCTTTTTTGTCATTGTGACGTCTTTGATTGCACTAGAATGACGTTCCAATTGAAACTAAGTCAAATTAAAGACGTCACCACGACAAACACTAATAAAGGAGCGGATTTAAAGGCGCCTGCCGGTATCCGCCACATGCAAGCGCCTTTTTTTTGTCATTGTGACGCCTTCGATTGCACTAGAAAGACGTTCCAAATGAATTTAAGCCAAATTAAGGACTGTGACCATCACAACTACTAATAAAGAAGCGGATTTAAAGGCGCCTGCCGGTACCCGCCACATGCAAGCGACTTTTTTTGTCATTGTGACGTCTTCGATTGCACTAGAAAGACGTTCCAACTGAATTTAAGCCAAATTAAAGATGTGACCATCACAACTACTAATAAAGAAGCGGATTTAAAGGCGCCTGCCGGTATCCGCCACATGCAAGCGCCTTTTTTGTCATTGTGACGTCTTTGATTGCACTAGAATGACGTTCCAATTGAAACTAAGTCAAATTAAAGACGTCACCACGACAAACACTAATAAAGGAGCGGATTTAAAGGCGCCTGCCGGTATCCGCCACATGCAAGCGCCTTTTTTTTTGTCATTGTGACGTCTTCGATTGCACTAGAAAGACGTTCCAACTGAATTTAAGCCAAATTAAAGACGTGACCATCACAACTACTAATAAAGAAGCGGATTTAAAGGCGCCTGCCGGTATCCGCCACATGCAAGCGCCTTTTTTGTCATTGTGACGCCTTCGATAGCACTAGAAAGACGTTCCAAATGAATTTAAGCCAAATTAAAGACGTCACCACCACAAATACTAATAAGGGAAGCGGATTTAAAGGCGCCTGCCGTATCCGCCACATGCAAGCGCCTTTTTTTTGTCATTGTGACGTCTTCGATTGCACTAGAAAAACGTTCGAACTGAATTTAAGCCAAATTAAAGACGTGACCATCACAAATACTAATAAGGGAGCGGATTTAAAGGCGCCTGCCGGTATCCGCCACATGCAAGCACGTTTTTTTGCCATTCTGACGCTTTTGATTGCACTAGAAAGACGTTCCAACTGAATTTAAGCCAAATAAAAGACGTCACCACGACAAACAAGAGAAAAGGAGCAGATTTAAAGGCTCCTGCCGGTATCCGCCACATGCAAGCGCCTTTTTTTGTCATTGTGATGCTTTCGATTGCACTAGAAAGACGTTCCAACTGAATTTAAGCCAAATTAAAGACGTGACCATCACAAATACTAATAAGGGAGCGGATTTAAAGGCGGCTGTCGCAATCCGCCACATGCAAGCGCCTTTTTTGTCATTCTGACGTCTTCGATTGAGCTAGTAAAAAGTACTAACTGAATTTAAGCCAAATTAAAGACGTCACCACGACAAACACGAAAAAAGGAGCGGATTTAAAGGCGCCTGCCGGTATCCGCCACATGCAAGCGCCTTTTTTTTTTGTCATTGTGACGCCTTCGATTGCACTAGAAAGAAGTTCAAACTGAATTTAAGCCAAATTAAAGACGTCACCACGACAAACGCGAAAAAAGAATCGGGTTTAAAGGCGCCTGCCGGTATCCGCCACATGCAAGCGCCTTTTTGTCATTGTGACACATTCAATTGCACTAGAAAGACGTTCCAACTGAATTTAAACCAAATTAAAGACGTCACCACGACAAACACTAATAAAGGAGCGGATTTAAAGGCGCCTGCCGGTATCCGCCACATGCAAGTGCCTTTTTTTTGTCATTGTGACGTCTTCGATTGCACTAGAAAGACGTTCCAACTGAATTTAAGCCAAATTAAAGACGTGACCACAACAAACACGAAAAAAGAAGCGGATTTAAAGGCGCCTGCCGGTATCCGCCGCATGCAAGCGCCTGTTTTTGTCATTGTGACGTCTTTGATTGCACTAGAATGACGTTCCAATTGAAACTAAGTCAAATTAAAGACGTCACCACGAGAAACACGATAAAAGGAGAAGATTTAAAGGCGCCTGCCGGTATTCTCCACATGCAAGCGTCTTTTTTTCATTCTGACGCCATCAATTGCACTAGAAAGACGTTCCAGCTGATTTTAAGTCAAATTAAAGACGTCACCACGACAAACACGAAAAAAGGAGCGGATTTAAAGGCGCCTGCCGGTATCCGCCACATGCAAGCGGCTTTTTTTGTCATTGTGACGCACTAGAAAGACGTTCCAATTGAATTTCAACCAAATTAAAGACGCCGCCACGACAAACACGACAACAGAAGCGGATTTAAAGGCGCCTGCCGGTATCCGCCATATGCAAGCGCCTTTTTTTGTCATTGTGACGCCTTCGATTGCACTAGAAAGACGTTCCAACTGAATTTAAGCCAAATTAAAGACGTCACCACCACAAATACTAATAAGGGAAGCGGATTTAAAGGCGCCTGCCGGTATCCGCCACATGCAAGCGCCTTTTTTTGTCATTGTGACGCCTTCGATTGCACTAGAAAGACGTTCCAAATGAATTTAAGCCAAATTAAAGACGTCACCACGACAAACACGAAAAAAGGAGCGGATTTGAAGGCGCCTGCCGGTATCCGCCACATGCAAGCGCCTTTTTTTTTGTCATTGTGACGCCTTCGATTGCCCTAGAAAGACGTTCCAATTGAATTTAAGCCAAATTAAAGACGCCGCCACGACAAACACGACAACAGAAGCGGATTTAAAGGCGCCTGCCGGTATCCGCCATATGCAAGCGCCTTTTTTGTCATTGTGACGCCTTCGATTGCACTAGAAAGACGTTCCAAATGAACTTAAGTCAAATTAAAGACGTCACCACGACAAACACGAAAAAAGCGGATGTAAAGGCTCCTGCCGCTATCCGACACATGGAAGCGACTTTTTATTTCAGTCTGACGTCTTGGATTGCACTAGAAAGAAGGTACCAACTGAATTTAAGTTAAATTAAAAATGTGACCACGACAAACACGAAAAAAAGAATCGGATTTAAAGGCGCCTGCCGGTATCCGCCACATGCAAGCGCCTGTTTTTGTCATTGTGACGCCTTCGATAGCACTAGAAAGACGTTCCAAATGAATTTAAGCCAAATTAAAGACGTCACCACGACAAACATGAAAAAAGAAGCGGATTTAAAGGCGCCTGCCGGTATACGCCACATGCAAGCGCCTTTTTTTTTGTCATTGTGACTCCTTCGATTGCCCTAGAAAGACGTTCCAAATGAATTTAAGCCAAATTAAAGACGTCACCATCACAACTACTAATAAAGAAGCGGATTTAAAGGCGCCTGCCAGTATCCGCCACATGCAAGCGCCTTTTTTGTCATTGTGACGTCTTTGATTGCACTAGAATGACGTTCCAATTGAAACTAAGTCAAATTAAAGACGTCACCACGACAAACACTAATAAAGGAGCGGATTTAAAGGCGCCTGCCGGTATCCGCCACATGCAAGCGCCTTTTTTTGTCATTGTGACGTCTTCGATTGCACTAGAAAGACGTTCCAACTGAATTTAAGCCAAATTAAAGACGTGACCATCACAACTACTAATAAAGAAGCGGATTTAAAGGCGCCTGCCGGTACCTGCCACATGCAAGCGCCTGTTTTTGTCATTGTGACGTCTTCGATTGCACTAGAAAGACGTTCCAACTGAATTTAAGCCAATTTAAAGACGTGACCATCACAACTACTAATAAAGAAGCGGATTTAAAGGCGCCTGCCGGTATCCGCCACATGCAAGCGCCTTTTTTTTGTCATTTTGACGTCTTCGATTGCACTAGAAAGACGTTCCAAATGAATTTAAGCCAAATTAAAGACGTGACCATCACAACTACTAATAAAGAAGCGGATTTAAAGGCGCCTGCCGGTATCCGCCACATGCAAGCGCCTTTTTTTTGTCATTGTGACGGCTTCGATTGCCCTAGAAAGACGTTCCAAATGAATTTAAGCCAAATTAAAGACGTGACCATCACAACTACTAATAAAGAAGCGGATTTAAAGGCGCCTGCCGGTATCCGCCACATGCAAGCGCCTTTTTTTTGTCATTGTGACGCCTTCGATTGTACTAGAAAGACGTTCCAAATGAATTTAAGCCAAATTAAGGATGTGACCATCACAACTACTAATAAAGAAGCGGATTTAAAGGCGCCTGCCGGTACCCGCCACATGCAAGCGACTTTTTTGTCATTGTGACGTCTTCGATTGCACTAGAAAGACGTTCCAACTGAATTTAAGCCAAATTAAAGATGTGACCATCACAACTACTAATAAAGAAGCGGATTTAAAGGCGCCTGCCGGTATCCGCCACATGCAAGCGCCTTTTTTGTCATTGTGACGTCTTTGATTGCACTAGAATGACGTTCCAATTGAAACTAAGTCAAATTAAGGACGTCACCACGACAAACACTAATAAAGGAGCGGATTTAAAGGCGCCTGCCGGTATCCGCCACATGCAAGCGCCTTTTTTTTTCATTGTGACGTCTTCGATTGCACTAGAAAGACGTTCCAACTGAATTTAAGCCAAATTAAAGACGTGACCATCACAACTACTAATAAAGAAGCGGATTTAAAGGCGCCTGCCGGTATCCGCCACATGCAAGCGCCTTTTTTGTCATTGTGACGCCTTCGATTGCACTAGAAAGACGTTCCAAATGAATTTAAGCCAAATTAAAGACGTCACCACCACAAATACTAATAAGGGAAGCGGATTTAAAGGCGCCTGCCGTTATCCGCCACATGCAAGCGCCTTTTTTTTGTCATTGTGACGTCTTCGATTGCAATAGAAAAACGTTCGAACTGAATTTAAGCCAAATTAAAGACGTGACCATCACAAATACTAATAAGGGAGCGGATTTAAAGGCGCCTGCCGGTACCCGCCACATGCAAGCGCCTTTTTGTCATTGTGACGCCTTCGATTGCACTAGAAAGACGTTCCAAATGAATTTAAGCCAAATTAAAGACGTGACCATCACAACTACTAATAAAGATGCGGATTTAAAGGCGCCTGCCGGTATCCGCCACATGCAAGCGCCTTTTTCTTGTCATTGTGACGCCTTCGATTGCACTAGAAAGAAGTTCAAACTGAATTTAAGCCAAATTAAAGACGTCACCACGACAAACGCGAAAAAAGAATCGGGTTTAACGGCGCCTGCCGGTATCCGCCACATGCAAGCGCCTTTTTGTCATTGTGACACATTCAATTGCACTAGAAAGACGTTCCAACTGAATTTAAACCAAATTAAAGACGTCACCACGACAAACACTAATAAAGGAGCGGATTTAAAGGCGCCTGCCGGTATCCGCCACATGCAAGCGCCTTTTTTTTGTCATTGTGACGTCTTCGATTGCACTGGAAAGACGTTCCAACTGAATTTAAGCCAAATTAAAGACGTGACCATCACAACTACTAATAAAGAAGCGGATTTAAAGGCGCCTGCCGGTACCTGCCACATGCAAGCGCCTTTTTTTGTCATTGTGACGTCTTCGATTGCACTAGAAAGACGTTCCAAATGAATTTAAGCCAAATTAAAGACGTGACCATCACAACTACTAATAAAGAAGCGGATTTAAAGGCGCCTGCCGGTATCCGCCACATGCAAGCGCCTTTTTTGTCATTGTGACGTCTTTGATTGCACTAGAATGACGTTCCAATTGAAACTAAGTCAAATTAAGGACGTCACCACGACAAACACTAATAAAGGAGCGGATTTAAAGGCGCCTGCCGGTATCCGCCACATGCAAGCGCCTTTTTTTCATTGTGACGTCTTCGATTGCACTAGAAAGACGTTCCAACTGAATTTAAGCCAAATTAAAGACGTGACCATCACAACTACTAATAAAGAAGCGGATTTAAAGGCGCCTGCCGGTACCTGCCACATGCAAGCGCCTTTTTTTGTCATTGTGACGGCTTCGATTGCCCTAGAAAGACGTTCCAAATGAATTTAAGCCAATTAAAGACGTGACCATCACAACTACTAATAAAGAAGCGGATTTAAAGGCGCCTGCCGGTATCCGCCACATGCAAGCGCCTTTTTTTTGTCATTGTGACGCCTTCGATTGCACTAGAAAGACGTTCCAAATGAATTTAAGCCAAATTAAAGGATGTGACCATCACAACTACTAATAAAGAAGCGGATTTAAAGGCGCCTGCCGGTAACCGCCACATGCAAGCGACTTTTTTGTCATTGTGACGTCTTCGATTGCACTAGAAAGACGTTCCAACTGAATTTAAGCCAAATTAAAGATGTGACCATCACAACTACTAATAAAGAAGCGGATTTAAAGGCGCCTGCCGGTATCCGCCACATGCAAGCGCCTTTTTTGTCATTGTGACGTCTTTGATTGCACTAGAATGACGTTCCAATTGAAACTAAGTCAAATTAAAGACGTCACCACGACAAACACTAATAAAGGAGCGGATTTAAAGGCGCCTGCCGGTATCCGCCACATGCAAGCGCCTTTTTTTTTTTCATTGTGACGTCTTCGATTGCACTAGAAAGACGTTCCAACTGAATTTAAGCCAAATTAAAGACGTGACCATCACAACTACTAATAAAGAAGCGGATTTAAAGGCGCCTGCCGGTATCCGCCACATGCAAGCGCCTTTTTTTGTCATTGTGACGCCTTCGATTGCACTAGAAAGACGTTCCAAATGAATTTAAGCCAAATTAAAGACGTCACCACCACAAATACTAATAAGGGAAGCGGATTTAAAGGCGCCTGCCGTATCCGCCACATGCAAGCGCCTTTTTTTTGTCATTGTGACGTCTTCGATTGCAATAGAAAAACGTTCGAACTGAATTTAAGCCAAATTAAAGACGTGACCATCACAAATACTAATAAGGGAGCGGATTTAAAGGCGCCTGCCGGTACCCGCCACATGCAAGCGCCTTTTTTGTCATTGTGACGCCTTCGATTGCACTAGAAAGACGTTCCAAATGAATTTAAGCCAAATTAAAGACGTGACCATCACAACTACTAATAAAGATGCGGATTTAAAGGCGCCTGCCGGTATCCGCCACATGCAAGCGCCTTTTTTTGTCATTGTGACGCCTTCGATTGCACTACAAAGAAGTTCCAACTGAATTTGAGCCAAATTGAAGAAGTCACCACGACAAACGCGAAAAAGAATCGGGTTTAACGGCGCCTGCCGGTATCCGCCACATGCAAGCGCCTTTTTGTCATTGTGACACATTCAATTGCACTAGAAAGACGTTCCAACTGAATTTAAACCAAATTAAAGACGTCACCACGACAAACACTAATAAAGGAGCGGATTTAAAGGCGCCTGCCGGTATCCGCCACATGCAAGCGCCTTTTTTTGTCATTGTGACGTCTTCGATTGCACTGGAAAGACGTTCCAACTGAATTTAAGCCAAATTAAAGACGTGACCATCACAACTACTAATAAAGAAGCGGATTTAAAGGCGCCTGCCGGTACCTGCCACATGCAAGCGCCTTTTTTTGTCATTGTGACGTCTTCGATTGCACTAGAAAGACGTTCCAATGAATTTAAGCCAAATTAAAGACGTGACCATCACAACTACTAATAAAGAAGCGGATTTAAAGGCGCCTGCCGGTATCCGCCACATGCAAGCGCCTTTTTTGTCATTGTGACGTCTTTGATTGCACTAGAATGACGTTCCAATTGAAACTAAGTCAAATTAAAGACGTCACCACGACAAACACTAATAAAGGAGCGGATTTAAAGGCGCCTGCCGGTATCCGCCACATGCAAGCGCCTTTTTTTTGTCATTGTGACGTCTTCGATTGCACTAGAAAGACGTTCCAACTGAATTTAAGCCAAATTAAAGACGTGACCATCACAAACTACTAATAAAGAAGCGGATTTAAAGGCGCCTGCCGGTACCCGCCACATGCAAGCGCCTTTTTTTTGTCATTGTGACGCCTTCGATTGCACTAGAAAGACGTTCCAAATGAATTTAAGCCAAATTAAAGACGTCACCACGACAAACACGAAAAAAGAAGCGGATTTAAAGGCGCCTGCCGGTATCCGCCACATGCAAGCGCCTTTTTTTTGTCATTGTGACGCCTTCGATTGCCCTAGAAAGACGTTCCAAATGAATTTAAGCCAAATTAAAGACGTGACCATCACAACTACTAATAAAGAAGCGGATTTAAAGGCGCCTGCCGGTATCCGCCACATGCAAGCGCCTTTTTTTTGTCATTGTGACGCCTTCGATTGCACTAGAAAGACGTTCCAAATGAATTTAAGCCAAATTAAAGACGTCACCACGACAAACACGAAAAAAGAAGCGGATTTAAAGGCGCCTGCCGGTATCTTCCACATGCAAGCGCCTTTTTTTTGTCATTGTGACGCCTTCGATTGCACTAGAAAGACGTTCCAATGAATTTAAGCCAAATTAAAGACGTGACCATCACAACTACTAATAAAGAAGCGGATTTAAAGGCGCCTGCCGGTATCCGCCACATGCAAGCGCCTTTTTTTGTCATTGTGACGCCTTCGATTGCACTAGAAAGACGTTCCAAATGAATTTAAGCCAAATTAAGGATGTGACCATCACAACTACTAATAAAGAAGCGGATTTAAAGGCGCCTGCCGGTATCCGCCACATGCAAGCGCCTTTTTTGTCATTGTGACGTCTTGATTGCACTAGAAAGACGTTCCAATTGAAACTAAGTCAAATTAAAGACGTCACCACGACAAACACTAATAAAGGAGCGGATTTAAAGGCGCCTGCCGGTATCCGCCACATGCAAGCGCCTTTTTTCTCATTGTGACGTCTTCGATTGCACTAGAATGACGTTCCAAATGAATTTAAGCCAAATTAAAGACGTGACCATCACAACTACTAATAAAGAAGCGGATTTAAAGGCGCCTGCCGGTACCCGCCACATGCAAGCGCCTTTTTTGTCATTGTGACGCCTTCGATTGCACTAGAAAGACGTTCCAAATGAATTAAGCCAAATTAAAGACGTCACCACGACAAACACGAAAAAAGAAGCGGATTTAAAGGCGCCTGCCGGTATCCGCCACATGCAAGCGCCTTTTTTTTGTCATTGTGACGCCTTCGATTGCACTAGAAAGACGTTCCAAATGAATTTAAGCCAAATTAAAGACGTGACCATCACAACTACTAATAAAGAAGCGGATTTAAAGGCGCCTGCCGGTATCCGCCACATGCAAGCGCCTTTTTTTTGTCATTGTGACGCCTTCGATTGCACTAGAAAGACGTTCCAAATGAATTTAAGCCAAATTAAGGATGTGACCATCACAACTACTAATAAAGAAGCGGATTTAAAGGCGCCTGCCGGTACCCGCCACATGCAAGCGCCTTTTTTGTCATTGTGACGTCTTCGATTGCACTAGAAAGACGTTCCAAACTGAATTTAAGCCAAATTAAAGACGTGACCATCACAACTACTAATAAAGAAGCGGATTTAAAGGCGCCTGCCGGTATCCGCCACATGCAAGCGCCTTTTTTTGTCATTGTGACGTCTTTCGATTGCACTAGAATGACGTTCCAATTGAAACTAAGTCAAATTAAAGACGTCACCACGACAAACACTAATAAAGGAGCGGATTTAAAGGCGCCTGCCGGTATCCGCCACATGCAAGCGCCTTTTTTTGTCATTGTGACGTCTTCGATTGCACTAGAAAGACGTTCCAACTGAATTTAAGCCAAATTAAAGACGTGACCATACAACTACTAATAAAGAAGCGGATTTAAAGGCGCCTGCCGGTATCCGCCACATGCAAGCGCCTTTTTTGTCATTGTGACGTCTTTGATTGCACTAGAATGACGTTCCAACTGAATTTAAACCAAATTAAAGACGTCACCACGACAAACACTAATAAAGGAGCGGATTTAAAGGCGCCTGCCGGTATCCGCCACATGCAAGCGCCTTTTTTTGTCATTGTGACGCCTTCGATTGCACTAGAAAGACGTTCCAATGAATTTAAGTCAATTTAAAGACGTCACCACGACAAACACGAAAAAGAAGCGAATTTAAAGGCGCCTGCCGGTATCCGCCACATGCAAGCGCCTTTTTTTTGTCATTGTGACGCCTTCGATTGCCCTAGAAAGACGTTCCAAATGAATTTAAGCCAAATTAAAGACGTGACCATCGACAACTACTAATAAAGAAGCGGATTTAAAGGCGCCTGCCGGTATCCGCCACATGCAAGCGCCTTTTTTGTCATTGTGACGTCTTTGATTGCACTAGAATGACGTTCCAATTGAAACTAAGTCAAATTAAAGACGTCACCACGACAAACACTAATAAAGGAGCGGATTTAAAGGCGCCTGCCGGTATCCGCCACATGCAAGCGCCTTTTTTTTGTCATTGTGACGTCTTCGATTGCACTAGAAAGACGTTCCAACTGAATTTAAGCCAAATTAAAGACGTGACCATCACAACTACTAATAAAGAAGCGGATTTAAAGGCGCCTGCCGGTATCCGCCACATGCAAGCGCCTTTTTTGTCATTGTGACGTCTTTGATTGCACTAGAATGACGTTCCAATTGAAACTAATTCAAATTAAAGACGTCACCACGACAAACACTAATAAAGGAGCGGATTTAACGGCGCCTGCCGGTATCCGCCACATGCAAGCGCCTTTTTTTTTTTGTCATTGTGACGTCTTCGATTGCACTAGAAAGACGTTCCAACCGAATTTAAGCCAAATTAACGACGTGACCATCACAACTACTAATAAAGAAGCGGATTTAAAGGCGCCTGCCGGTATCCGCCACATGCAAGCGCCTTTTTTGTCATTGTGACGCCTTCGATTGCACTAGAAAGACGTTCCAAATGAATTTAAGCCAAATTAAAGACGTCACCACAACAAACACGAAAAAAGAAGCGGATTTAAAGGCGCCTGCCGGTATCCGCCACATGCAAGCGCCTTTTTTGTCATTGTGACGTCTTCGATTGCACTAGAATGACGTTCGAATTGAAACTAAGTCAAACTAAAGACGTCACCATGACAAACACGAAACAAGGAGCCGATTTAAAGGCGCCTGATGGTATCCGCCACATGCAAGCGCGTTTTTTTTGCCATTCTGACGCTTTTGATTGCACTAGAAAGACGTTCCAACTGAATTTAAGCCAAATAAAAGACGTCAGCACGACAAACAAGAGAAAAGAAGCAGATTTAAAGGCTCCTGCCGGTATCCGCCACATGCAAGCGCCTTTTTTTTGTCATTGTGACGCCTTCGATTGCCCTAGAAAGACGTTCCAAATGAATTTAAGCCAAATTAAAGACGTGACCATCACAACTACTAATAAAGAAGCGGATTTAAAGGCGCCTGCCGGTATCCGCCACATGCAAGCGCCTTTTTTGTCATTGTGACGTCTTTGATTGCACTAGAATGACGTTCCAATTGAAACTAAGTCAAATTAAAGACGTCACCACGACGAACACGAAACAAGGAGCCGATTTAAAGGCGCCTGATGGTATCCGCCACATGCAAGCACGTTGTTTTGCCATTCTGACGTCTTCGATTGCACTAGAATTACGTTCCAACTGAATTTAAGCCAAATAAAAGACGTCACCACGACAAACAAGAGAAAAGAAGCAGATTTAAAGGCTCCTGCCGGTATCCGCCACATGCAAGCGCCTCTTTTTGTCATTGTGATGCTTTCGATCGCACTAGAAAGACGTTCCAACTGAATTTAAGCCAAATTAAAGACGTGACCATCACAAATACTAATAAGGGAGCGGATTTAAAGGCGGCTGTCGCAATCCGCCACATGCAAGCGCCTTTTTTGTCATTCTGACGTCTTCGATTGAGCTAGTAAAAAGTACTAACTGAATTTAAGCCAAATTAAAGACGTCACCACGACAAACACGAAAAAAGAAGCGGATTTAAAGGCGCCTGCCGGTATCCGCCACATGCAAGCGCCTTTTTTTTGTCATTGTGACGCCTTCGATTGCACTAGAAAGAAGTTCCAACTGAATTTAAGCCAAATTAAAGACGTCACCACGACGAACGCGAAAAAAGAATCGGGTTTAACGGCGCCTGCCGGTATCCGCCACATGCAAGCGCCTTTTTTTGTCATTGTGACGCCTTCGATTGCACTAGAAAGACGTTCCAAATGAATTTAAGCCAAATTAAAGACGTCACCACGACAAACACGAAAAAAGAAGCGGATTTAAAGGCGCCTGCCGGTATCCGCCACATGCAAGCGCCTTTTTTTTGTCATTGTGACGCCTTCGATTGCACTAGAAAGACGTTCCAATTGAATTTCAACCAAATTAAAGACGCCGCCACGACAAACACGACAACAGAAGCGGATTTAAAGGCGCCTGCCGGTATCCGCCATATGCAAGCGCCTTTTTTTGTCATTGTGACGCCTTCGATTGCACTAGAAAGACGTTCCAACTGAATTTAAGCCAAATTAAAGACGTCACCACCACAAATACTAATAAGGGAAGCGGATTTAAAGGCGCCTGCCGGTATCCGCCACATGCAAGCGCCTTTTTTGTCATTGTGACGCCTTCGATTGCACTAGAAAGACGTTCCAACTGAATTCAAGCCAAATTAAAAGACGTGACCATCACAACTACTAATAAAGAAGCGGATTTAAAGGCGCCTGCCGGTATCCGCCACATGCAAGCGCCTTTTTTTTGTCATTGTGACGCCTTCGATTGCACTAGAAAGACGTTCCAAATGAATTTAAGCCAAATTAAAGACGTGACCATCACAACTACTAATAAAGAAGCGGATTTAAAGGCGGCTGTCGCAATCCGCCACATGCAAGCGCCTTTTTTGTCATTCTGACGTCTTCGATTGAGCTAGTAAAAAGTACTAACTGAATTTAAGCCAAATTAAAGACGTCACCACGACAAACACGAAAAAAGAAGCGGATTTAAAGGCGCCTGCCGGTATCCGCCACATGCTAGCGCCTTTTTTTTTGTCATTGTGACGCCTTCGATTGCAATAGAAAGAAGTTCCAACTGAATTTAAGCCAAATTAAAGACGTCACCACGACGAACGCGAAAAAAGAATCGGGTTTAACGGCGCCTGCCGGTATCCGCCACATGCAAGCGCCTTTTTGTCATTGTGACACCTTCAATTGCACTAGAAAGACGTTCCAACTGAATTTAAAGCAAATTAAAGACGTCACCACGACAAACACTAATAAAGGAGCGGATTTAAAGGCGCCTGCCGGTATCCGCCACATGCAAGCGCCTTTTTTTTGTCATTGTGACGTCTTCGATTGCACTAGAAAGACGTTCCAACTGAATTTAAGCCAAATTAAAGACGTGACCACAACAAACACGAAAAAAAGAAGCGGATTTAAAGGCGCCTGCCGGTATCCGCCACATGCAAGCGCCTTTTTTGTCATTGTGACGTCTTTGATTGCACTAGAATGACGTTCCAATTGAAACTAAGTCAAATTAAAGACGTCACCACGAGAAACACGATAAAAGGAGAAGATTTAAAGGCGCCTGCCGGTATTCTCCACATGCAAGCGTCTTTTTTTCATTCTGACGCCATCAATTGCACTAGAAAGACGTTCCAGCTGAATTTAAGTCAAATTAAAGACGTCACCACCAGAAATACTAACAAGGGAGCGGATTTAAAGGCGCCTGCCGGTATCCGCCACATGCAAGCGGCTTTTTTTGTCATTGTGACGCCTTCGATTGCACTAGAAAGACGTTCCAATTGAATTTCAACCAAATTAAAGACGCAGCCACGACAAACACGACAACAGAAGCGGATTTAAAGGCGCCTGCCGGTATCCGCCATATGCAAGCGCCTTTTTTGTCATTGTGACGCCTTCGATTGCACTAGAAAAAAGTACCAAATGAACTTAAGTCAAATTAAAGACGTCACCACGACAAACACGAAAAAAGCGGATGTAAATGCTCCTGCCGCTATCCGACACATGCAAGCGCCTTTTTATTTCAGTCTGACGTTTTCGATTGCACTAGAAAGAAAGTACCAACTGAATTTAAGTTAAATTAAAAACGTGACCACGACAAACACGAAAAAAAGAATCGGATTTAAAGGCGCCTGCCGGTATCCGCCACATGCAAGCGCCTGTTTTTGTCATTGTGACGCCATCGATTGCACTAGAAAGACGTTCCAACTGAATTTAAGCCAAATTAAAGACGTCACCACGACAAACACGAAAAAAGAAGCGGATTTAAAGGCGCCTGCCGGTATCCGCCACATGCAAGCGCCTTTTTTTTTGTCATTGTGACGCCTTCGATTGCCCTAGAAAGACGTTCCAAATGAATTTAAGCCAAATTAAAGACGTGACCATCACAACTACTAATAAAGAAGCGGATTTAAAGGCGCCTGCCGGTATCCGCCACATGCAAGCGCCTTTTTTGTCATTGTGACGTCTTTGATTGCACTAGAATGACGTTCCAATTGAAACTAAGTCAAATTAAAGACGTCACCACGACAAACACTAATAAAGGAGCGGATTTAAAGGCGCCTGCCGGTATCCGCCACATGCAAGCGCCTTTTTTTTGTCATTGTGACGTCTTCGATTGCACTAGAAAGACGTTCCAAATGAATTTAAGCCAAATTAAAGACGTGACCATCACAACTACTAATAAAGAAGCGGATTTAAAGGCGCCTGCCGGTATCCGCCACATGCAAGCGCCTTTTTTGTCATTGTGACGTCTTTGATTGCACTAGAAAGACGTTCCAATTGAAACGAAGTCAAATTAAAGACGTCACCACGACAAACACTAATAAAGGAGCGGATTTAAAGGCGCCTGCCGGTATCCGCCACATGCAAGCACGTTGTTTTGCCATTCTGACGTCTTCGATTGCACTAGAAAGACGTTCCAACTGAATTTAAGCCAAATTAAAGACGTGACCATCACAAATACTAATAAAGAAGCGGATTTAAAAGGCGCCTGCCGGTACCCGCCACATGCAAGCGCCTTTTTTTTGTCATTGTGACGCCTTCGATTGCACTAGAAAGACGTTCCAAATGAATTTAAGTCAAATTAAAGACGTCACCACGACAAACACGAAAAAAGAAGCGGATTTAAAGGCGCCTGCCGGTATCCGCCACATGCAAGCGCCTTTTTTTTTGTCATTGTGACGCCTTCGATTGCCCTAGAAAGACGTTCCAAATGAATTTAAGCCAAATTAAAGACGTGACCATCACAAACTACTAATAAAGAAGCGGATTTAAAGGCGCCTGCCGGTATCCGCCACATGCAAGCGCCTTTTTTTTGTCATTGTGACGCCTTCGATTGCACTAGAAAGACGTTCCAAATGAATTTAAGCCAAATTAAAGACGTCACCACGACAAACACGAAAAAAGAAGCGGATTTAAAGGCGCCTGCCGGTATCCGCCACATGCAAGCGCCTTTTTTTTGTCATTGTGACGCCTTCGATTGCCCTAGAAAGACGTTCCAAATGAATTTAAGCCAAATTAAAGACGTGACCATCACAACTACTAATAAAGAAGCGGATTTAAAGGCGCCTGACGGTATCCGCCACATGCAAGCGCCTTTTTTTTGTCATTGTGACGCCTTCGATTGCACTAGAAAGACGTTCCAAATGAATTTAAGCCAAATTAAGGATGTGACCATCACAACTACTAATAAAGAAGCGGATTTAAAGGCGCCTGACGGTACCCGCCACATGCAAGCGCCTTTTTTGTCATTGTGACGCCTTCGATTGCACTAGAAAGACGTTCCAAATGAATTTCAGCCAAATTAAAGACGTCACCACCTCAAATACTAATAAGGGAAGCGGATTTAAAGGCGCCTGCCGGTACCCGCCACATGCAAGCGCCTTTTTTGTCATTGTGACGCCTTCGATTGCACTAGAAAGACGTTCCAAATGAATTTAAGCCAAATTAAAGACGTCACCACAACAAACACGAAAAAACAAGCGGATTTAAAGGCGCCTGCCGGTATCCGCCACATGCAAGCGCCTTTTTTGTCATTGTGACGTCTTCGATTGCACTAGAATGACGTTCGAATTGAAACTAAGTCAAACTAAAGACGTCACCATGACAAACACGAAACAAGGAGCCGATTTAAAGGCGCCTGATGGTATCCGCCACATGCAAGCGCCTTTTTTTGTCATTGTGACGCCTTCGATTGCACTAGAAAGACGTTCCAATTGAAACTAAGTCAAATTAAATACGTCACCACGACAAACACGAAACAAGGAGCCGATTTAAAGGCGCCTGATGGTATCCGCCACATGCAAGCACGTTTTTTTGCCATTCTGACGCTTTTGATTGCACTAGAAAGACGTTCCAACTGAATTTAAGCCAAATTAAAGACGTCACCACGACAAACAAGAGAAAAGAAGCAGATTTAAAGGCTCCTGCCGGTATCCGCCACATGCAAGCGCCTTTTTTTGTCATTGTGATGCTTTCGATTGCACTAGAAAGACGTTCCAACTGAATTTAAGCCAAATTAAAGACGTGACCATCACAAATACTAATAAGGGAGCGGATTTAAAGGCGGCTGTCGCATCCGCCACATGCAAGCGCCTTTTTGTCATTCTGACGTCTTCGATTGAGCTAGTAAAAAGTACTAACTGAATTTAAGCCAAATTAAAGACGTCACCACGACAAACACGAAAAAAGGAGCGGATTTAAAGGCGCCTGCCGGTATCCGCCACATGCAAGCGCCTTGTTTCTTGTCATTGTGACGCCTTCGATTGCACTAGAAAGAAGTTCCAACTGAATTTAAGCCAAATTAAAGACGTGACCCTCACGACAAACGCGAAAAAAGAATCGGGTTTAACGGCGCCTGCCGGTATCCGCCACATGCAAGCGCCTTTTTGTCATTGTGACACCTTCAATTGCACTAGAAAGACGTTCCAACTGAATTTAAACCAAATTAAAGACGTCACCACGACAAACACTAATAAAGGAGCGGATTTAAAGGCGCCTGCCGGTATCCGCCACATGCAAGCGCCTTTTTTTTTGTCATTGTGACGTCTTCGATTGCACTAGAAAGACGTTCCAACTGAATTTAAGCCAAATTAAAGACGTGACCATCACAAATACTAATAAAGAAGCGGATTTAAAGGCGCCTGCCGGTATCCGCCACATGCAAGCGCCTTTTTTCTTGTCATTGTGACGCCTTCGATTGCACTAGAAAAAAGTTCCAACTGAATTTAAGCCAAATTAAAGACGTCACCACGACAAACGCGAAAAAAGGAGCGGATTTAAAGGCGATTACCGGTATCCGCCACATGCAAGCGCCTTGTTTCTTGTCATTGTGACGCCTTCGATTGCACTAGAAAAAAGTTCCAACTGAATTTAAGCCAAATTAAAGACGTCACCACGACAAACACGAAACAAGGAGCCGATTTAAAGGCGCCTGATGGTATCCGCCACATGCAAGCGCGTTTTTTTGCCATTCTGACGCTTTTGATTGCAGTAGAAAGACGTTCCAACTGAATTTAAGCCAAATAAAAGACGTCACCACGACAAACAAGAGAAAAGAAGCAGATTTAAAGGCTCCTGCCGGTATCCGCCACATGCAAGCGCCTTTTTTGTCATTGTGATGCTTTCGATTGCACTAGAAAGACGTTCCAACTGAATTTAAGCCAAATTAAAGACGTGACCATCACAACTACTAATAAAGAAGCGGATTTAAAGGCGCCTGCCGGTATCCGCCACATGCAAGCGCCTTTTTTGTCATTGTGACGTCTTTGATTGCACTAGAATGACGTTCCAATTGAAACTAAGTCAAATTAAAGACGTCACCACGACAAACACTAATAAAGAAGCGGATTTGAAGGCGCCTGCCGGTATCCGCCACATGCAAGCGCCTTTTTTTGTCATTGTGACGTCTTTGATTGCACTAGAAAAACGTTCGAACTGAATTTAAGCCAAATTAAAGACGTCACCACGACAAACACGAAACAAGGAGCCGATTTAAAGGCGCCTGATGGTATCCGCCACATGCAAGCGCGTTTTTTTGCCATTCTGACGCTTTTGATTGCAGTAGAAAGACGTTCCAACTGAATTTAAGACAAATAAAAGACGTCACCACGACAAACAAGAGAAAAGAAGCAGATTTAAAGGCTCCTGCCGGTATCCGCCACATGCAAGCGCCTTTTTTTGTCATTGTGATGCTTTCGATTGCACTAGAAAGAAGTTCCAACTGAATTTAAGCCAAATTAAAGACGTCACCACGACAAACGCGAAAAAAGAATCGGGTTTAACGGCGCCTGCCGGTATCCGCCACATGCAAGCGCCTTTTTGTCATTGTGACACCTTCAATTGCACTAGAAAGACGTTCCAACTGAATTTAAACCAAATTAAAGACGTCACCACGACAAACACTAATAAAGGAGCGGATTTAAAGGCGCCTGCCGGTATCCGCCACATGCAAGCGCCTTTTTTTTGTCATTGTGACGTCTTCGATTGCACTAGAAAGACGTTCGAACTGAATTTAAGCCAAATTAAAGACGTGACCATCACAAATACTAATAAGGGAGCGGATTTAAAGGCGGCTGTCGCAATCCGCCACATGCAAGCGCCTTTTTTTGTCATTGTGACGTCTTGATTGCACTAGTAAAAAGTACTAACTGAATTTAAGCCAAATTAAAGACGTCACCACGACAAACACGAAAAAAGAAGCGGATTTAAAGGCGATTACCGGTATCCGCCACATGCAAGCGCCTTTTTTCTTGTCATTGTGACGCCTTCGATTGCACTAGAAAAAAGTTCCAACTGAATTTAAGCCAAATTAAAGACGTCACCACGACAAACGCGAAAAAAGGAGCGGATTTAAAGGCGATTACCGGTATCCGCCACATGCAAGCGCCTTTTTTTGTCATTGTGACGCCTTCGATTGCACTAGAAAAAAGTTCCAACTGAATTTAAGCCAAATTAAAGACGTCACCACGACAAACACGAAACAAGGAGCCGATTTAAAGGCGCCTGATGGTATCCGCCACATGCAAGCGCGTTTTTTTGCCATTCTGACGCTTTTGATTGCAGTAGAAAGACGTTCCAACTGAATTTAAGCCAAATAAAAGACGTCACCACGACAAACAAGAGAAAAGAAGCAGATTTAAAGGCTCCTGCCGGTATCCGCCACATGCAAGCGCCTTTTTTGTCATTGTGATGCTTTCGATTGCACTAGAAAGACGTTCCAAATGAATTTAAGCCAAATTAAAGACGTGACCATCACAACTACTAATAAAGAAGCGGATTTAAAGGCGCCTGCCGGTATCCGCCACATGCAAGCGCCTTTTTTGTCATTGTGACGTCTTTGATTGCACTAGAATGACGTTCCAATTGAAACTAAGTCAAATTAAAGACGTCACCACGACAAACACTAATAAAGGAGCGGATTTAAAGGCGCCTGCCGGTATCCGCCACATGCAAGCGCCTTTTTTTGTCATTGTGACGCCTTCGATTGCACTAGAAAGACGTTCCAACTGAATTTAAGCCAAATTAAAGACGTGACCATCACAAACTACTAATAAAGAAGCGGATTTAAAGGCGCCTGCCGGTACCCGCCACATGCAAGCGCCTTTTTTGTCATTGTGACGTCTTCGATTGCACTAGAAAGACGTTCCAAATGAATTTAAGCCAAATTAAAGACGTCACCACCACAAATACTAATAAGGGAAGCGGATTTAAAGGCGCCTGCCGGTACCCGCCACATGCAAGCGCCTTTTTTTGTCATTGTGACGTCTTTGATTGCACTAGAAAAACGTTCGAACTGAATTTAAGCCAAATTAAAGACGTGACCATCACAAATACTAATAAGGGAGCGGATTTAAAGGCGCCTGCCGGTATCCGCCACATGCAAGCGCCTTTTTTGTCATTGTGACGTCTTCGATTGCACTAGAAAGACGTTCGAATTGAAACTAAGTCAAACTAAAGACGTCACCATGACAAACACGAAACAAGGAGCCGATTTAAAGGCGCCTGATGGTATCCGCCACATGCAAGCGCGTTTTTTTGCCATTCTGAAGCTTTTGATTGCAGTAGAAAGACGTTCCAACTGAATTTAAGCCAAATAAAAGACGTCAGCACGACAAACAAGAGAAAAGAAGCAGATTTAAAGGCTCCTGCCGGTATCCGCCACATGCAAGCGCCATTTTTGTCATTGTGACGCTTTCGATTGCACTAGAAAGACGTTCCAACTGAATTTAAGCCAAATTAAAGACGTCACCACAACAAACACGAAAAAAGAAGCGGATTTAAAGGCGCCTGCCGGTATCCGCCACATGCAAGCGCCTTTTTTTGTCATTGTGACGCCTTCGATTGCACTAGAATGACGTTCCAATTGAAACTAAGTCAAATTAAAGACGTCACCACGACAAACACTAATAAAGAAGCGGATTTGAAGGCGCCTGCCGGTATCCGCCACATGCAAGCGCCTTTTTTTGTCATTGTGACGTCTTTGATTGCACTAGAAAAACGTTCGAACTGAATTTAAGCCAAATTAAAGACGTCACCACGACAAACACGAAACAAGGAGCCGATTTAAAGGCGCCTGATGGTATCCGCCACATGCAAGCGCGTTTTTTTTGCCATTCTGACGCTTTGATTGCGGTAGAAAGACGTTCCAACTGAATTTAAGCCAAATAAAAGACGTCACCACGACAAACAAGAGAAAAGAAGCAGATTTAAAGGCTCCTGCCGGTATCCGCCACATGCAAGCGCCTTTTTTTGTCATTGTGATGCTTTCGATTGCACTAGAAAGAAATTCCAACTGAATTTAAGCCAAATTAAAGACGTCACCACGACAAACGCGAAAAAAGAATCGGGTTTAACGGCGCCTGCCGGTATCCGCCACATGCAAGCGCCTTTTTGTCATTGTGACACCTTCAATTGCACTAGAAAGACGTTCCAACTGAATTTAAACCAAATTAAAGACGTCACCACGACAAACACTAATAAAGGAGCGGATTTAAAGGCGCCTGCCGGTATCCGCCACATGCAAGCGCCTTTTTTTGTCATTGTGACGCCTTCGATTGCACTAGAAAGACGTTCCAACTGAATTTAAGCCAAATTAAAGACGTGACCATCACAACTACTAATAAAGAAGCGGATTTAAAGGCGCCTGCCGGTACCCGCCACATGCAAGCGCCTTTTTTTTGTCATTGTGACGCCTTCGATTGCACTAGAAAGACGTTCCAACTGAATTTAAACCAAATTAAAGACGTCACCACGACAAACACGAAAAAAGGAGCGGATTTAAAGGCGATTACCGGTATCCGCCACATGCAAGCGCCTTTTTTCTTGTCATTGTGACGCCTTCGATTGCACTAGAAAAAGTTCCAACTGAATTTAAGCCAAATTAAAGACGTCACCACGACAAACGCGAAAAAAGGAGCGGATTTAAAGGCGATTACCGGTATCCGCCACATGCAAGCGCCTTTTTTCTTGTCATTGTGACGCCTTCGATTGCACTAGAAAAAAGTTCCAACTGAATTTAAGCCAAATTAAAGACGTCACCACGACAAACACGAAACAAGGAGCCGATTTAAAGGCGCCTGATGGTATCCGCCACATGCAAGCGCGTTTTTTTGCCATTCTGACGCTTTTGATTGCAGTAGAAAGACGTTCCAACTGAATTTAAGCCAAACAAAAGACGTCACCACGACAAACAAGAGAAAAGAAGCAGATTTAAAGGCTCCTGCCGGTATCCGCCACATGCAAGCGCCTTTTTTTGTCATTGTGATGCTTTCGATTGCACTAGAAAGACGTTCCAACTGAATTTAAGCCAAATTAAAGACGTCACCATCACAACTACTAATAAAGAAGCGGATTTAAAGGCGCCTGCCGGTATCCGCCACATGCAAGCGCCTTTTTTGTCATTGTGACGTCTTTGATTGCACTAGAATGACGTTCCAATTGAAACTAAGTCAAATTAAAGACGTCACCACGACAAACACGAAACAAGGAGCCGATTTAAAGGCGCCTGATGGTATCCGCCACATGCAAGCTCCTTTTTTTGTCATTGTGATGCTATCGATTGCACTAGAAAGACGTTCCAACTGAATTTAAGCCAAATTAAAGACGTGACCATCACAAATACTAATAAGGGAGCGGATTTAAAGGCGGCTGTCGCAATCCGCCACATGCAAGCGCCTTTTTTGTCATTGTGACGTCTTCGATTGAGCTAGTAAAAAGTACTAACTGAATTTAAGCCAAATTAAAGACGTCACCACGACAAACACGAAAAAAGGAGCGGATTTAAAGGCGCCTGCCGGTATCCGCCACATGCAAGCGCCTTTTTTCTTGTCATTGTGACGCCTTCGATTGCACTAGAAAGAAGTTCCAACTGAATTTAAGCCAAATTAAAGACGTGACCACAACAAACACGAAAAAAGAAGCGGATTTAAAGGCGCCTGCCGGTATCCGCCACATGCAAGCGCCTTTTTTGTCATTGTGACGTCTTCGATTGCACTAGAATGACGTTCCAATTGAAACTAAGTCAAATTAAAGACGTCACCACGAGAAACACGATAAAAGGAGAAGATTTAAAGGCGCCTGCCGGCATTCTCCACATGCAAGCGTCTTTTTTTCATTCTGACGCCATCAATTGCACTAGAAAGACGTTCCAGCTGAATTTAAGTCAAATTAAAGACGTCACCACCAGAAATACTAACAAGGGAGCGGATTTAAAGGCGCCTGCCGGTATCCGCCACATGCAAGCGCCTTTTTTGTCATTGTGACGTCGTTGATTGCAGTAGAATGACGTTCCAATTGAATTTCAACCAAATTAAAGACGCCGCCACGACAAACACGACAACAGAAGCAGATTTAAAGGCGCCTGCCGGTATCCGCCATATGCAAGCGCCTTTTTTGTCATTGTGACGCCTTCGATTGCACTAGAAAGACGTTCCAAATGAATTTAAGCCAAATTAAAGACGTCACCACGACAAACACGAAAAAAGAAGCGGATTTAAAGGCGCCTGCCGGTATCCGCCACATGCAAGCGCCTTTTTTTTGTCATTGTGACGCCTTCGATTGCACTAGAAAGACGTTCCAAATGAATTTAAGCCAAATTAAAGATGTGACCATCACAACTACTAATAAAGAAGCGGATTTAAAGGCGCCTGCCGGTACCCGCCACATGCAAGCGCCTTTTTTGTCATTGCGACGCCTTCGATTGCACTAGAAAGACGTTCCAAATGAATTTAAGCCAAATTAAAGACGTCACCACCACAAATACTAATAAGGGAAGCGGATTTAAAGGCGCCTGCCGGTACCCGCCACATGCAAGCGCCTTTTTTTTTGTCATTGTGACGTCTTTGATTGCACTAGAAAAACGTTCGAACTGAATTTAAGCCAAATTAAAGACGTGACCATCACAAATACTAATAAGGGAGCGGATTTAAAGGCGCCTGCCGGTACCCGCCACATGCAAGCGCCTTTTTTGTCATTGTCACGCCTTCGATTGCACTAGAAAGACGTTCCAAATGAATTTAAGCCAAATTAAAGACGTCACCACAACAAACACGAAAAAAGAAGCGGATTTAAAGGCGCCTGCCGGTATCCGCCACATGCAAGCGCCTTTTTTGTCATTGTGACGTCTTCGATTGCACTAGAATGACGTTCGAATTGAAACTAAGTCAAACTAAAGACGTCACCATGACAAACACGAAACAAGGAGCCGATTTAAAGGCGCCTGATGGTATCCGCCACATGCAAGCACGTTGTTTTGCCATTCTGACGTCTTCGATTGCACTAGAATGACGTTCCAAATGAATTTAAGCCAAATTAAAGACGTGACCATCACAACTACTAATAAAGAAGCGGATTTAAAGGCGCCTGCCGGTATCCGCCACATGCAAGCGCCTTTTTTTGTCATTGTGACGTCTTCGATTGCACTAGAATGACGTTCCAATTGAAACTAAGTCAAATTAAAGACGTCACCACGACAAACACGAAACAAGGAGCCGATTTAAAGGCGCCTGATGGTATCCGCCACATGCAAGCACGTTGTTTTGCCATTCTGACGTCTTCGATTGCACTAGAATGACGTTCCAACTGAATTTAAGCCAAATAAAAGACGTCACCACGACAAACAAGAGAAAAGAAGCAGATTTAAAGGCTCCTGCCGGTATCCGCCACATGCAAGCGCCTCTTTTTGTCATTGTGATGCTTTCGATCGCACTAGAAAGACGTTCCAACTGAATTTAAGCCAAATTAAAGACGTGACCATCACAATTACTAATAAGGGAGCGGATTTAAAGGCGGCTGTCGCAATCCGCCACATGCAAGCGCCTTTTTTGTCATTCTGACGTCTTCGATTGCACTAGAAAGAAGTTCCAACTGAATTTAAGCCAAATTAAAGACGTCACCACGACGAACGCGAAAAAAGAATCGGGTTTAACGGCGCCTGCCGGTATCCGCCACATGCAAGCGCCTTTTTGTCATTGTGACACCTTCAATTGCACTAGAAAGACGTTCCAACTGAATTTAAACCAAATTAAAGACGTCACCACGACAAACACGACAACAGAAGCGGATTTAAAGGCGCCTGCCGGTATCCGCCATATGCAAGCGCCTTTTTTGTCATTGTGACGCCTTCGATTGCACTAGAAAGACGTTCCAAATGAATTTAAGCCAAATTAAAGACGTCACCACGACAAACACGAAAAAAGAAGCGGATTTAAAGGCGCCTGCCGGTATCCGCCACATGCAAGCGCCTTTTTTGTCATTGTGACGTCTTTGATTGCACTAGAATGACGTTCCAATTGAAACTAAGTCAAATTAAAGACGTCACCACGAGAAACACGATAAAAGGAGAAGATTTAAAGGCGCCTGCCGGTATTCTCCACATGCAAGCGTCTTTTTTTTCATTCTGACGCCATCAATTGCACTAGAAAGACGTTCCAGCTGAATTTAAGTCAAATTAAAGACGTCACCACCAGAAATTCTAACAAGGAAGCGGATTTAAAGGCGCCTGCCGGTATCCGCCACATGCAAGCGGCTTTTTTTGTCATTGTGACGCACTAGAAAGACGTTCCAATTGAATTTCAACCAAATTAAAGACGCCGCCACGACAAACACGACAACAGAAGCGGATTTAAAGGCGCCTGCCGGTATCTGCCATATGCAAGCGCCTTTTTTTGTCATTGTGACGCCTTCGATTGCACTAGAAAGACGTTCCAACTGAATTTAAGCCAAATTAAAGACGTCACCACCACAAATACTAATAAGGGAAGCGGATTTAAAGGCGCCTGCCGGTATCCGCCACATGCAAGCGCCTTTTTTGTCATTGTGACGCCTTCGATTGCACTAGAAAGACGTTCCAACTGAATTTAAGCCAAATTAAAGACGTGACCATCACAACTACTAATAAAGAAGCGGATTTAAAGGCTCCTGCCGGTATCCGCCACATGCAAGCTCCTTTTTTTTGTCATTGTGACGCTTTGGATTGCACTAGAAAGACGTTCCAAATGAATTTAAGCCAAATTAAAGACGTGACCATCACAACTACTAATAAAGAAGCGGATTTAAAGGCGGCTGTCGTAATCCGCCACATGCAAGCGCCTTTTTTCTTGTCATTGTGACGCCTTCTATTGCACTAGAAAGAAGTTCCAACTGAATTTAAGCCAAATTAAAGACGTGACCACAACAAACACGAAAAAAGAAGCGGATTTAAAGGCGCCTGCCGGTATCCGCCACATGCAAGCGCCTTTTTTGTCATTGTGACGTCTTTGATTGCACTAGAATGACGTTCCAATTGAAACTAAGTCAAATTAAAGACGTCACCACGAGAAACACGATAAAAGGAGAAGATTTAAAGGCGCCTGCCGGTATTCTCCACATGCAAGCGTCTTTTTTTTCATTCTGACGCCATCAATTGCACTAGAAAGACGTTCCAGCTGAATTTAAGTCAAATTAAAGACGTCACCACCAGAAATACTAACAAGGGAGCGGATTTAAAGGCGCCTGCCGGTATCCGCCACATGCAAGCGGCTTTTTTTGTCATTGTGACGCCTTCGATTGCACTAGAAAGACGTTCCAATTGAATTTCAACCAAATTAAAGACGCAGCCACGACAAACACGACAACAGAAGCGGATTTAAAGGCGCCTGCCGGTATCCGCCATATGCAAGCGCCTTTTTTGTCATTGTGACGCCTTCGATTGCACTAGAAAAAAGTACCAAATGAACTTAAGTCAAATTAAAGACGTCACCACGACAAACACGAAAAAAGCGGATGTAAATGCTCCTGCCGCTATCCGACACATGGAAGCGCCTTTTTATTTCAGTCTGACGTTTTCGATTGCACTAGAAAGAAAGTACCAACTGAATTTAAGTCAAATTAAAAACGTGACCACGACAAACACGAAAAAAAGAATCGGATTTAAAGGCGCCTGCCGGTATCCGCCACATGCAAGCGCCTGTTTTTTGTCATTGTGACGCCATCGATTGCACTAGAAAGACGTTCCAACTGAATTTAAGCCAAATTAAAGACGTCACCACGACAAACACGAAAAAAGAAGCGGATTTAAAGGCGCCTGCCGGTATCCGCCACATGCAAGCGCCTTTTTTTTTGTCATTGTGACGCCTTCGATTGCACTAGAAAGACGTTCCAAATGAATTTAAGCCAAATTAAAGACGTGACCATCACAACTACTAATAAAGAAGCGGATTTAAAGGCGCCTGCCGGTATCCGCCACATGCAAGCGCCTTTTTTGTCATTGTGACGTCTTTGATTGCACTAGAATGACGTTCCAATTGAAACTAAGTCAAATTAAAGACGTCACCACGACAAACACTAATAAAGGAGCGGATTTAAAGGCGCCTGCCGGTATCCGCCACATGCAAGCGCCTTTTTTTTGTCATTGTGACGTCTTCGATTGCACTAGAAAGACGTTCCAAATGAATTTAAGCCAAATTAAAGACGTGACCATCACAACTACTAATAAAGAAGCGGATTTAAAGGCGCCTGCCGGTATCCGCCACATGCAAGCGCCTTTTTTGTCATTGTGACGTCTTTGATTGCACTAGAAAGAGGTTCCAATTGAAACTAAGTCAAATTAAAGACGTCAGCAGGACAAACACTAATAAAGGAGCGGATTTAAAGGCGCCTGCCGGTATCCGCCACATGCAAGCACGTTGTTTTGCCATTCTGACGTCTTCGATTGCACTAGAAAGACGTTCCAACTGAATTTAAGCCAAATTAAAGACGTGACCATCACAACTACTAATAAAGAAGCGGATTTAAAGGCGCCTGCCGGTATCCCGCCACATGCAAGCGCCTTTTTTTGTCATTGTGACGCCTTCGATTGCACTAGAAAGACGTTCCAAATGAATTTAAGCCAAATTAAAGACGTGACCATCACAACTACTAATAAAGAAGCGGATTTAAAGGCGCCTGCCGGTACCCGCCACATGCAAGCGCCTTTTTTTTGTCATTGTGACGCCTTCGATTGCCCTAGAAAGACGTTCCAAATGAATTTAAGCCAAATTAAAGACGTGACCATCACAACTACTAATAAAGAAGCGGATTTAAAGGCGCCTGCCGGTATCCGCCACATGCAAGCGCCTTTTTTTGTCATTGTGACGCCTTCGATTGCACTAGAAAGACGTTCCAAATGAATTTAAGCCAAATTAAAGACGTCACCACGACAAACACGAAAAAAGAAGCGGATTTAAAGGCGCCTGCCGGTATCCGCCACATGCAAGCGCCTTTTTTTTGTCATTGTGACGCCTTCGATTGCACTAGAAAGACGTTCCAAATGAATTTAAGCCAAATTAAAGACGTGACCATCACAAACTACTAATAAAGAAGCGGATTTAAAGGCGCCTGACGGTATCCGCCACATGCAAGCGCCTTTTTTTTGTCATTGTGACGCCTTCGATTGCACTAGAAAGACGTTCCAAATGAATTTAAGCCAAATTAAGGATGTGACCATCACAAACTACTAATAAAGAAGCGGATTTAAAGGCGCCTGCCGGTATCCGCCACATGCAAGCGCCTTTTTTTTGTCATTGTGACGCCTTCGATTGCACTAGAAAGACGTTCCAAATGAATTTAAGCCAAATTAAAGACGTGACCATCACAACTACTAATAAAGAAGCGGATTTAAAGGCGGCTGTCGTAATCCGCCACATGCAAGCGCCTTTTTTGTCATTCTGACGTCTTCGATTGCACTAGTAAAAAGTACTAACTGAATTTAAGCCAAATTAAAGACGTCACCACGACAAACACGAAAAAAGGAGCGGATTTAAAGGCGCCTGCCGGTATCCGCCACATGCAAGCGCCTTTTTTGTCATTGTGACGTCTTTGATTGCACTAGAATGACGTTCCAATTGAAACTAAGTCAAATTAAAGACGTCACCACGAGAAACACGATAAAAGGAGAAGATTTAAAGGCGCCTGCCGGTATTCTCCACATGCAAGCGTCTTTTTTTCATTCTGACGCCATCAATTGCACTAGAAAGACGTTCCAGCTGAATTTAAGTCAAATTAAAGACGTCACCACCAGAAATACTAACAAGGGAGCGGATTTAAAGGCGCCTGCCGGTATCCGCCACATGCAAGCGGCTTTTTTTGTCATTGTGACGCCTTCGATTGCACTAGAAAGACGTTCCAATTGAATTTCAACCAAATTAAAGACGCAGCCACGACAAACACGACAACAGAAGCGGATTTAAAGGCGCCTGCCGGTATCCGCCATATGCAAGCGCCTTTTTTGTCATTGTGACGCCTTCGATTGCACTAGAAAAAAGTACCAAATGAACTTAAGTCAAATTAAAGACGTCACCACGACAAACACGAAAAAAGCGGATGTAAATGCTCCTGCCGCTATCCGACACATGGAAGCGCCTTTTTATTTCAGTCTGACGTCTTCGATTGCACTAGAAAGAAAGTACCAACTGAATTTAAGCCAAATTAAAAACGTCACCACGACAAACACGAAACAAGGAGCCGATTTAAAGGCGCCTGATGGTATCCGCCACATGCAAGCGCGTTTTTTTGCCATTCTGACGCTTTTGATTGCAGTAGAAAGACGTTCCAACTGAATTTAAGCCAAACAAAGACGTCACCACGACAAACAAGAGAAAAGAAGCAGATTTAAAGGCTCCTGCCGGTATCCGCCACATGCAAGCGCCTTTTTTTGTCATTGTGATGCTTTCGATTGCACTAGAAAGACGTTCCAACTGAATTTAAGCCAAATTAAAGACGTCACCATCACAACTACTAATAAAGAAGCGGATTTAAAGGCGCCTGCCGGTATCCGCCACATGCAAGCGCCTTTTTTGTCATTGTGATGTCTTTCGATTGCACTAGAATGACGTTCCAATTGAAACTAAGTCAAATTAAAGACGTCACCACGACAAACACGAAACAAGGAGCCGATTTAAAGGCGCCTGATGGTATCCGCCACATGCAAGCGCCTTTTTTTGTCATTGTGACGCTTCGATTGCACTAGAAAGACGTTCCAACTGAATTTAAGCCAAATTAAAGACGTGACCATCACAAATACTAATAAGGGAGCGGATTTAAAGGCGGCTGTCGCAATCCGCCACATGCAAGCGCCTTTTTTGTCATTGTGACGTCTTCGATTGCAGCTAGTAAAAAGTACTAACTGAATTTAAGCCAAATTAAAGACGTCACCACGACAAACACGAAAAAAGGAGCGGATTTAAAGGCGCCTGCCGGTATCCGCCACATGCAAGCGCCTTTTTTTTGTCATTGTGACGCCTTCGATTGCACTAGAAAGAAGTTCCAACTGAATTTAAGCCAAATTAAAGACGTGACCACAACAAACAAGAAAAAAGAAGCGGATTTAAAGGCGCCTGCCGGTATCCGCCACATGCAAGCGCCTTTTTTGTCATTGTGACGTCTTTGATTGCACTAGAATGACGTTCCAATTGAAACTAAGTCAAATTAAAGACGTCACCACGAGAAACACGATAAAAGGAGAAGATTTAAAGGCGCCTGCCGGCATTCTCCACATGCAAGCGTCTTTTTTTCATTCTGACGCCATCAATTGCACTAGAAAGACGTTCCAGCTGAATTTAAGTCAAATTAAAGACGTCACCACCAGAAATACTAACAAGGGAGCGGATTTAAAGGCGCCTGCCGGTATCCGCCACATGCAAGCGCCTTTTTTGTCATTGTGACGTCGTTGATTGCAGTAGAAATGACGTTCCAATTGAATTTCAACCAAATTAAAGACGCCGCCACGACAAACACGACAACAGAAGCAGATTTAAAGGCGCCTGCCGGTATCCGCCACATGCAAGCGCCTTTTTTGTCATTGTGACGCCTTCGATTGCACTAGAAAGACGTTCCAAATGAATTTAAGCCAAATTAAAGACGTCACCACGACAAACACGAAAAAAGAAGCGGATTTAAAGGCGCCTGCCGGTATCCGCCACATGCAAGCGCCTTTTTTGTCATTGTGACGCCTTCGATTGCACTAGAAAGACGTTCCAAATGAATTTAAGCCAAATTAAAGACGTCACCACGACAAACACGACAACAGAAGCAGATTTAAAGGCGCCTGCCGGTATCCGCCATATGCAAGCGCCTTTTTTGTCATTGTGACGCCTTCGATTGCACTAGAAAGACGTTCCAAATGAATTTAAGCCAAATTAAAGATGTGACCATCACAAACTACTAATAAAGAAGCGGATTTAAAGGCGCCTGCCGGTACCCGCCACATGCAAGCGCCTTTTTTGTCATTGCTGACGCCTTCGATTGCACTAGAAAGACGTTCCAAATGAATTTAAGCCAAATTAAAGACGTCACCACCACAAATACTAATAAGGGAAGCGGATTTAAAGGCGCCTGCCGGTACCCGCCACATGCAAGCGCCTTTTTTTTGTCATTGTGACGTCTTTGATTGCACTAGAAAAACGTTCGAACTGAATTTAAGCCAAATTAAAGACGTGACCATCACAAATACTAATAAGGGAGCGGATTTAAAGGCGCCTGCCGGTATCCGCCACATGCAAGCGCCTTTTTTGTCATTGTGACGCCTTCGATTGCACTAGAAAGACGTTCCAAATGAATTTAAGCCAAATTAAAGACGTCACCACAACAAACACGAAAAAAGAAGCGGATTTAAAGGCGCCTGCCGGTATCCGCCACATGCAAGCGCCTTTTTTGTCATTGTGACGTCTTCGATTGCACTAGAATGACGTTCGAATTGAAACTAAGTCAAACTAAAGACGTCACCATGACAAACACGAAACAAGGAGCCGATTTAAAGGCGCCTGATGGTATCCGCCACATGCAAGCGCGTTTTTTTTGCCATTCTGACGCTTTTGATTGCACTAGAAAGACGTTCCAACTGAATTTAAGCCAAATAAAAGACGTCAGCACGACAAACAAGAGAAAAGAAGCGGATTTAAAGGCTCCTGCCGGTATCCGCCACATGCAAGCGCCTTTTTTTTTGTCATTGTGACGCCTTTGATTGCACTAGAATGACGTTCCAATTGAAACTAAGTCAAATTAAAGACGTCACCACGACAAACACGAAACAAGGAGCCGATTTAAAGGCGCCTGATGGTATCCGCCACATGCAAGCGCCTTTTTTTTGTCATTGTGACGTCTTCGATTGCACTAGAAAGACGTTCCAAATGAATTTAAGCCAAATTAAAGACGTGACCATCACAACTACTAATAAAGAAGCGGATTTAAAGGCGCCTGCCGGTATCCGCCACATGCAAGCGCCTTTTTTGTCATTGTGACGTCTTTGATTGCACTAGAATGACGTTCCAATTGAAACTAAGTCAAATTAAAGACGTCACCACGACAAACACTAATAAAGGAGCGGATTTAAAGGCGCCTGCCGGTATCCGCCACATGCAAGCGCCTTTTTTTGTCATTGTGACGTCTTCGATTGCACTAGAAAGACGTTCCAAATGAATTTAAGCCAAATTAAAGACGTGACCATCACAACTACTAATAAAGAAGCGGATTTAAAGGCGCCTGCCGGTATCCGCCACATGCAAGCGCCTTTTTTGTCATTGTGACGTCTTTCGATTGCACTAGAAAGACGTTCCAATTGAATCTAAGTCAAATTAAAGACGTCACCACGACAAACACTAATAAAGGAGCGGATTTAAAGGCGCCTGCCGGTATCCGCCACATGCAAGCGCCTTTTTTTTTGTCATTGTGACGTCTTCGATTGCACTAGAAAGACGTTCCAACTGAATTTAAGCCAAATTAAAGACGTGACCATCACAACTACTAATAAAGAAGCGGATTTAAAGGCGCCTGCCGGTATCCCGCCACATGCAAGCGCCTTTTTTTTGTCATTGTGACGCCTTCGATTGCACTAGAAAGACGTTCCAAATGAATTTAAGCCAAATTAAAGACGTCACCACGACAAACACGAAAAAAGAAGCTGATTTAAAGGCGCCTGCCGGTATCCGCCACATGCAAGCGCCTTTTTTTTGTCATTGTGACGCCTTCGATTGCACTAGAAAGACGTTCCAAATGAATTTAAGCCAAATTAAAGACGTGACCATCACAACTACTAATAAAGAAGCGGATTTAAAGGCGCCTGCCGGTATCCGCCACATGCAAGCGCCTTTTTTTGTCATTGTGACGCCTTCGATTGCACTAGAAAGACGTTCCAAATGAATTTAAGCCAAATTAAAGACGTCACCACGACAAACACGAAAAAAGAAGCGGATTTAAAGGCGCCTGCCGGTATCCGCCACATGCAAGCGCCTTTTTTTTGTCATTGTGACGCCTTCGATTGCACTAGAAAGACGTTCCAAATGAATTTAAGCCAAATTAAAGACGTGACCATCACAACTACTAATAAAGAAGCGGATTTAAAGGCGCCTGACGGTATCCGCCACATGCAAGCGCCTTTTTTTTGTCATTGTGACGCCTTCGATTGCACTAGAAAGACGTTCCAAATGAATTTAAGCCAAATTAAGGATGTGACCATCACAACTACTAATAAAGAAGCGGATTTAAAGGCGCCTGCCGGTATCCGCCACATGCAAGCGCCTTTTTTTTGTCATTGTGACGCCTTCGATTGCACTAGAAAGACGTTCCAAATGAATTTAAGCCAAATTAAAGACGTGACCATCACAACTACTAATAAAGAAGCGGATTTAAAGGCGGCTGCCGGTAATCCGCCACATGCAAGCGCCTTTTTTTGTCATTCTGACGTCTTCGATTGAGCTAGTAAAAAACGTACTAACTGAATTTAAGCCAAATTAAAGACGTCACCACGACAAACACGAAAAAAGGAGCGGATTTAAAGGCGCCTGCCGGTATCCGCCACATGCAAGCGCCTTTTTTGTCATTGTGACGTCTTTGATTGCACTAGAATGACGTTCCAATTGAAACTAAGTCAAATTAAAGACGTCACCACGAGAAACACGATAAAAGGAGAAGATTTAAAGGCGCCTGCCGGTATTCTCCACATGCAAGCGTCTTTTTTTCATTCTGACGCCATCAATTGCACTAGAAAGACGTTCCAGCTGAATTTAAGTCAAATTAAAGACGTCACCACCAGAAATACTAACAAGGGAGCGGATTTAAAGGCGCCTGCCGGTATCCGCCACATGCAAGCGGCTTTTTTTGTCATTGTGACGCCTTCGATTGCACTAGAAAGACGTTCCAATTGAATTTCAACCAAATTAAAGACGCAGCCACGACAAACACGACAACAGAAGCGGATTTAAAGGCGCCTGCCGGTATCCGCCACATGCAAGCGCCTTTTTTTTGTCATTGTGACGCCTTCGATTGCACTAGAAAGACGTTCCAAATGAATTTAAGCCAAATTAAAGACGTGACCATCACAACTACTAATAAAGAAGCGGATTTAAAGGCGCCTGCCGGTATCCGCCACATGCAAGCGCCTTTTTTGTCATTGTGACGTCTTTGATTGCACTAGAATGACGTTCCAATTGAAACTAAGTCAAATTAAAGACGTTACCACGACAAACACGAAACAAGGAGCCGATTTAAAGGCGCCTGCCGGTATCCGCCACATGCAAGCACGTTTTTTTGCCATTCTGACGCTTTTGATTGCACTAGAAAGACGTTCCAACTGAATTTAAGCCAAATAAAAGACGTCACCACGACAAACAAGAGAAAATAAGCAGATTTAAAGGCTCCTGCCGGTATCCGCCACATGCAAGCGACTTTTTTTGTCATTGTGATGCTTTCGATTGCACTAGAAAGACGTTCCAACTGAATTTAAGTCAAATTAAAGACGTGACCATCACAAATACTAATAAGGGAGCGGATTTAAAGGCGGCTGTCGCAATCCGCCACATGCAAGCGCCTTTTTTGTCATTCTGACGTCTTCGATTGAGCTAGTAAAAAGTACTAACTGAATTTAAGCCAAATTAAAGACGTCACCACGACAAACACGAAAAAAGGAGCGGATTTAAAGGCGCCTGCCGGTATCCGCCACATGCAAGCGCCTTTTTTCTTGTCATTGTGACGCCTTCGATTGCACTAGAAAGAAGTTCCAACTGAATTTAAGCCAAATTAAAGACGTCACCACGACAAACGCGAAAAAAGAATCGGGTTTAACGGCGCCTGCCGGTATCCGCCACATGCAAGCGCCTTTTTGTCATTGTGACACCTTCAATTGCACTAGAAAGACGTTCCAACTGAATTTAAACCAAATTAAAGACGTCACCACCACAAACACTAATAAAGGAGCGGATTTAAAGGCGCCTGCCGGTATCCGCCACATGCAAGCGCCTTTTTTTTGTCATTGTGACGTCTTCGATTGCACTAGAAAGACGTTCGAACTGAATTTAAGCCAAATTAAAGACGTGACCATCACAAATACTAATAAGGGAGCGGATTTAAAGGCGCCTGTCGCAATCCGCCACATGCAAGCGCCTTTTTTGTCATTGTGACGTCTTCGATTGCACTAGTAAAAAGTACTAACTGAATTTAAGCCAAATTAAAGACGTCACCACGACAAACACGAAAAAAGGAGCGGATTTAAAGGCGCCTGCCGGTATCCGCCACATGCAAGCGCCTTTTTTCTTGTCATTGTGACGCCTTCGATTGCACTAGAAAGACGTTCCAACTGAATTTAAGCCAAATTAAAGACGTCACCACGACAAACACGAAAAAAGGAGCGGATTTAAAGGCGCTGCCGGTATCCGCCACATGCAAGCGCCTTTTTTTGTCATTGTGACGCCTTCGATTGCACTAGAAAAAAGTTCCAACTGAATTTAAGCCAAATTAAAGACGTCACCACGACAAACACGAAACAAGGAGCCGATTTAAAGGCGCCTGATGGTATCCGCCACATGCAAGCGCGTTTTTTTGCCATTCTGACGCTTTTGATTGCAGTAGAAAGACGTTCCAACTGAATTTAAGCCAAATAAAAGACGTCACCACGACAAACAAGAGAAAAGAAGCAGATTTAAAGGCTCCTGCCGGTATCCGCCACATGCAAGCGCCTTTTTTGTCATTGTGATGCTTTCGATTGCACTAGAAAGACGTTCCAACTGAATTTAAGCCAAATTAAAGACGTGACCATCACAAACTACTAATAAAGAAGCGGATTTAAAGGCGCCTGCCGGTATCCGCCACATGCAAGCGCCTTTTTTGTCATTGTGACGTCTTTGATTGCACTAGAATGACGTTCCAATTGAAACTAAGTCAAATTAAAGACGTCACCACGACAAACACTAATAAAGGAGCGGATTTAAAGGCGCCTGCCGGTATCCGCCACATGCAAGCGCCTTTTTTTGTCATTGTGACGCCTTCGATTGCACTAGAAAGACGTTCCAACTGAATTTAAGCCAAATTAAAGACGTGACCATCACAACTACTAATAAAGAAGCGGATTTAAAGGCGCCTGCCGGTACCCGCCACATGCAAGCGCCTTTTTTGTCATTGTGACGTCTTCGATTGCACTAGAAAGACGTTCCAAATGAATTTAAGCCAAATTAAAGACGTCACCACCACAACTACTAATAAAGAAGCGGATTTAAAGGCGCCTGCCGGTACCCGCCACATGCAAGCGCCTTTTTTTGTCATTGTGACGTCTTTTGATTGCACTAGAAAAACGTTCGAACTGAATTTAAGCCAAATTAAAGACGTGACCATCACAAATACTAATAAGGGAGCGGATTTAAAGGCGCCTGCCGGTACCCGCCACATGCAAGCGCCTTTTTTGTCATTGTGACGCCTTCGATTGCACTAGAAAGACGTTCCAAATGAATTTAAGCCAAATTAAAGACGTCACCACAACAAACACGAAAAAAGAAGCGGATTTAAAGGCGCCTGCCGGTATCCGCCACATGCAAGCGCCTTTTTTTGTCATTGTGACGTCTTCGATTGCACTAGAATGACGTTCGAATTGAAACTAAGTCAAATTAAAGACGTCACCATGACAAACACGAAACAAGGAGCCGATTTAAAGGCGCCTGATGGTATCCGCCACATGCAAGCGCGTTTTTTTTGCCATTCTGACGCTTTTGATTGCACTAGAAAGACGTTCCAACTGAATTTAAGCCAAATTAAAGACGTCACCACGACAAACACTAATAAAGGAGCGGATTTAAAGGCGCCTGCCGGTATCCGCCACATGCAAGCGCCTTTTTTTTGTCATTGTGACGTCTTCGATTGCACTAGAAAGACGTTCCAACTGAATTTAAGCCAAATTAAAGACGTCACCACGACAAACACGAAAAAGGAGCGGATTTAAAGGCGCCTGCCGGTATCCGCCACATGCAAGCGCCTTTTTTTTGTCATTGTGACGCCTTCGATTGCACTAGAAAGACGTTCCAACTGAATTTAAGCCAAATTAAAGACGTCACCACGACAAACACGAAAAAAGGAGCGGATTTAAAGGCGCCTGCCGGTATCCGCCACATGCAAGCGCCTTTTTTGTCATTGTGACGCCTTCGATTGCACTAGAAAGACGTTCCAACTGAATTTAAGCCAAATTAAAGACGTCACCACGACAAACACTAAAAAGGAGCGGATTTAAAGGCGCCTGCCGGTATCCGCCACATGCAAGCGCCTTTTTTTGTCATTGTGACGCCTTCGATTGCACTAGAAAGACGTTCCAACTGAATTTAAGCCAAATTAAAGACGTCACCACGACAAATACTAATAAGGAAGCGGATTTAAAGGCGCCTGCCGGTATCCGCCACATGCAAGCGCCTTTTTTTGTCATTGTGACGCCTTCGATTGCACTAGAAAGACGTTCCAATGAATTTAAGCCAAATTAAAGACGTCACCACGACAAACACGAAAAAAGGAGCGGATTTAAAGGCGCCTGCCGGTATCCGCCACATGCAAGCGCCTTTTTTTGTCATTGTGACGCCTTCGATTGCACTAGAAAGACGTTCCAACTGAATTTAAGCCAAATTAAAGACGTGACCACACAAACACGAAAAAGGAGCGGATTTAAAGGCGCCTGCCGCTATCCGCCACATGCAAGCGCCTTTTTTTGTCATTGTGACGCCTTCGATTGCACTAGAAAGACGTTCCAATGAATTTAAGCCAAATTAAAGACGTCACCACGACAAACTACTAATAAAGAAGCGGATTTAAAGGCGCCTGCCGGTATCCGCCACATGCAAGCGCCTTTTTTTGTCATTGTGACGCTTCGATTGCACTAGAAAGACGTTCCAAACTGAATTTAAACCAAATGAAAGACGTCACCACGACAAACACGAAAAAGGAGCGGATTTACAGGCGCCTGCCGGTATCCGCCACATGCAAGCGCCTTTTTTGTCATTGTGACGCTTTCGATTGCACTAGAAAGACGTTCCAACTGAATTTAAGCCAAATTAAAGACGTCACCACGACAAACACGAAAAAGAAGCGGATTTAAAGGCGCCTGCCGGTATCCGCCACATGCAAGCGCCTTTTTTGTCATTGTGACGCTTTCGATTGCACTAGAAAGACGTTCCAACTGAATTTAAGCCAAATTAAAGACGTCACCACGACAAACACTAATAAAGGAGCGGATTTAAAGGCGCCTGCCGGTATCCGCCACATGCAAGCGCCTTTTTTGTCATTGTGACGCCTTCGATTGCACTAGAAAGACGTTCCAAACTGAATTTAAGCCAAATTAAAGACGTCACCACGACAAACACGAAAAAAGGAGCGGATTTAAAGGCGCCTGCCGGTATCCGCCACATGCAAGCGCCTTTTTTTGTCATTGTGACGCCTTCGATTGCACTAGAAAGACGTTCCAAACTGAATTTAAGCCAAATTAAAGACGTCACCATCGACAAACACTAATAAAGAAGCGGATTTAAAGGCGCCTGCCGGTATCCGCCACATGCAAGCGCCTTTTTTTGTCATTGTGACGCCTTCGATTGCACTAGAAAGACGTTCCAAATGAATTTAAGCCAAATTAAAGACGTCACCACGACAAACACGAAAAAGAAGCGGATTTAAAGGCGCCTGCCGGTATCCGCCACATGCAAGCGCCTTTTTTTTGTCATTGTGACGCCTTCGATTGCACTAGAAAGACGTTCCAAACTGAATTTAAGCCAAATTAAAGACGTGACCACACAAACACTAATAAAGAAGCGGATTTAAAGGCGCCTGCCGGTATCCGCCACATGCAAGCGCCTTTTTTTTGTCATTGTGACGCCTTCGATTGCACTAGAAAGACGTTCCAAATGAATTTAAGCCAAATTAAAGACGTCACCACGACAAACACGAAAAAAGGAGCGGATTTAAAGGCGCCTGCCGGTATCCGCCACATGCAAGCGCCTTTTTTTTGTCATTGTGACGTCTTCGATTGCACTAGAAAGACGTTCCAACTGAATTTAAGCCAAATTAAAGACGTGACCACACAAACACTAAAAAGAAGCGGATTTAAAGCCGCCTGCCGGTATCCGCCACCTGCAAGCGCCTTTTTCGTCATTGTGACGCCTTCGATTGCACTAGAAAGACGTTCCAATTGAATTTAAGTCAAATTAAAGACGTCACCACACAAACACTAACAAGGAGCGGATTTAAAGGCGCCTGCCGGTATCCGCCACATGCAAGCGCCTTTTTTTGTCATTGTGACGCCTTCGATTGCACTAGAAAGACGTTCCAAATGAATTTAAGCCAAATTAAAGACGTCACCACGACAAACACTAATAAAGAAGCGGATTTAAAGGCGCCTGCCGGTATCCGCCACATGCAAGCGCCTTTTTTTGTCATTGTGACGCCTTCGATTGCACTAGAAAGACGTTCCAAATGAATTTAAGCCAAATTAAAGACGTGACCATCACAAACTACTAATAAAGAAGCGGATTTAAAGGCGCCTGCCGGTATCCGCCACATGCAAGCGCCTTTTTTTGTCATTGTGACGTCTTCGATTGCACTAGAAAGACGTTCCAATGAATTTAAGCCAAATTAAAGACGTCACCACGACAAACACTAATAAAGAAGCGGATTTAAAGGCGCCTGCCGGTATCCGCCACATGCAAGCGCCTTTTTTTGTCATTGTGACGTCTTCGATTGCACTAGAAAGACGTTCCAATGAATTTAAGCCAAATTAAAGACGTCACCACGACAAACACTAATAAAGAAGCGGATTTAAAGGCGCCTGCCGGTATCCGCCACATGCAAGCGCCTTTTTTTGTCATTGTGACGCTTCGATTGCACTAGAAAGACGTTCCAAATGAATTTAAGCCAAATTAAAGACGTGACCATCACAACTACTAATAAAGCAGCGGATTTAAAGGCGCCTGCCGGTATCCGCCACATGCAAGCGCCTTTTTTTGTCATTCTGATGCCTTCGATTGCACTAGAAAGACGTTCCAAACTGAATTTAAGCCAAATTAAAGACGTGACCATCACAAACTACTAATAAAGGAGCGGATTTAAAGGCGCCTGCCGGTATCCCGCCACATGCAAGCGCCTTTTTTGTCATTGTGACGCCTTCGATTGCACTAGAAAGACGTTCCAAATGAATTTAAGCCAAATTAAAGACGTGACCACACAAACACTAATAAAGAAGCGGATTTAAAGGCGCCTGCCGGTATCCGCCACATGCAAGCGCCTTTTTTGTCATTGTGACGCCTTCGATTGCACTAGAAAGACGTTCCAATGAATTTAAGCCAAATTAAAGACATCACCACACAACCACGAATAAAGAAGCGGATTTAAAGGCGCCTGCCGGTATCCGCCACATGCAAGCGCCTTTTTTGTCATTGTGACGCCTTCGATTGCACTAGAAAGACGTTCCAAACTGAATTTAAGCCAAATTAAAGACGTGACCATCACAAACTACTAATAAAGGAGCGGATTTAAAGGCGCCTGCCGGTATCCGCCACATGCAAGCGCCTTTTTTGTCATTGTGACGCTCTTCGATTGCACTAGAAAGACGTTCCAACTGAATTTAAGCCAAATTAAAGACGTCACCACGACAAACACGAAAAAAGGAGCGGATTTAAAGGCGCCTGCCGGTATCCGCCACATGCAAGCGCCTTTTTTTGTCATTGTGACGCCTTCTATTGCCCTAGAAAAAGTTCCAACTGAATTTAAGCCAAATTAAAGACGTCACCACGACAAACACGAAAAAAGAAGCGGATTTAAAGGCGCCTGCCGGTATCCGCCACATGCAAGCGCCTTTTTTGTCATTGTGACGCTTCGATTGCACTAGAAAGACGTTCCAACTGAATTTAAAGCCAAATTAAAGACGTCACCACGACAAACACGAAAAAAGGAGCGGATTTAAAGGCGCCTGCCGGTATCCGCCACATGCAAGCGCCTTTTTTTGTCATTGTGACGCTCTTCGATTGCACTAGAAAGACGTTCCAACTGAATTTAAGCCAAATTAAAGACGTCACCACGACAAACACGAAAAAGAAGCGGATTTAAAGGCGCCTGCCGGTATCCGCCACATGCAAGCGCCTTTTTTGTCATTGTGACGCCTTCGATTGCACTAGAAAGACGTTCCAATGAATTTAAGTCAAATTAAAGACGTCACCACGACAAACACGAAAAAGGAGCGGATTTAAAGGCGACTGCCGGTATCCGCCACATGCAAGCGCCTTTTTTTGTCATTCTGACGCTTCGATTGCACTAGAAAGACGTTCCAACTGAATTTAAGTCAAATTAAAGACGTCACCACGACAAACACGAAAAAAGGAGCGGATTTAAAGGCGCCTGCCGGTATCCGCCACATGCAAGCGCCTGTTTTTTGTCATTGTGACGCCTTCGATTGCACTAGAAAGACGTTCCAACTGAATTTAAGCCAAATTAAAGACGTCACCACGACAAACTACTAATAAGGAAGCGGATTTAAAGGCGCCTGCCGGTATCCGCCACATGCAAGCGCCTTTTTTGTCATTGTGACGCCTTCGATTGCACTAGAAAGACGTTCCAAATGAATTTAAGCCAAATTAAAGACGTCACCACGACAAACACGAAAAAAGAAGCGGATTTAAAGGCGCCTGCCGGTATCCGCCACATGCAAGCGCCTTTTTTTTGTCATTGTGACGTCTTCGATTGCACTAGAAAGACGTTCCAAATGAATTTAAGCCAAATTAAAGACGTGACCATCACAACTACTAATAAAGAAGCGGATTTAAAGGCGCCTGCCGGTATCCGCCACATGCAAGCGCCTTTTTTGTCATTGTGACGTCTTTGATTGCACTAGAATGACGTTCCAATTGAAATAAGTCAAATTAAAGACGTCACCACGACAAACACTAATAAAGGAGCGGATTTAAAGGCGCCTGCCGGTATCCGCCACATGCAAGCGCCTTTTTTGTCATTGTGACGCCTTCGATTGCACTAGAAAGACGTTCCAAATGAATTTAAGCCAAATTAAAGACGTCACCACAACAAACACGAAAAAAGAAGCGGATTTAAAGGCGCCTGCCGGTATCCGCCACATGCAAGCGCCTTTTTTGTCATTGTGACGTCTTCGATTGCACTAGAATGACGTTCGAATTGAAACTAAGTCAAACTAAAGACGTCACCATGACAAACACGAAACAAGGAGCCGATTTAAAGGCGCCTGATGGTATCCGCCACATGCAAGCGCGTTTTTTTGCCATTCTGACGCTTTTGATTGCACTAGAAAGACGTTCCAACTGAATTTAAGCCAAATAAAAGACGTCAGCACGACAAACAAGAGAAAAGAAGCAGATTTAAAGGCTCCTGCCGGTATCCGCCACATGCAAGCGCCTTTTTTGTCATTGTGACGCTTTCGATTGCACTAGAAAGACGTTCCAAATGAATTTAAGCCAAATTAAAGACGTCACCACGACAAACACGAAAAAAGAAGCGGATTTAAAGGCGCCTGCCGGTATCCGCCACATGCAAGCGCCTTTTTTTGTCATTGTGACGCCTTTCGATTGCACTAGAAAGACGTTCCAAACTGAATTTAAGCCAAATTAAAGACGTGACCATCACAAATACTAATAAGGGAGCGGATTTAAAGGCGCCTGCCGGTATCCGCCACATGCAAGCGCCTTTTTTGTCATTGTGACGTCTTCGATTGCACTAGAAAGACGTTCCAACTGAATTTAAGCCAAATTAAAGACGTCACCACGACAAACACGAAAAAAGGAGCGGATTTAAAGGCGCCTGCCGGTATCCGCCACATGCAAGCGCCTTTTTTTGTCATTGTGACGCCTTCGATTGCACTAGAAAGAAGTTCCAACTGAATTTAAGCCAAATTAAAGACGTCACCACGACAAACGCGAAAAAAGAATAGGGATTTAAAGGCGCCTGCCGGTATCCGCCACATGCAAGCGCCTTTTTTGTCATTGTGACGCCTTCGATTGCACTAGAAAGACGTTCCAACTGAATTTAAAGCCAAATTAAAGACGTCACCACGACAAACACTAATAAAGGAGCGGATTTAAAGGCGCCTGCCGGTATCCGCCACATGCAAGCGCCTTTTTTGTCATTGTGACGCCTTCGATTGCACTAGAAAGACGTTCCAACTGAATTTAAGCCAAATTAAAGACGTGACCATCACAACTACTAATAAAGAAGCGGATTTAAAGGCGCCTGCCGGTATCCGCCACATGCAAGCGCCTTTTTTGTCATTGTGACGCCTTCGATTGCACTAGAAAGACGTTCCAAACTGAATTTAAACCAAATTAAAGACGTCACCACGACAAACACTAATAAAGGAAGCGGATTTAAAGGCGCCTGCCGGTATCCGCCACATGCAAGCGCCTTTTTTTGTCATTGTGACGTCTTCGATTGCACTAGAAAGACGTTCCAACTGAATTTAAGCCAAATTAAAGACGTGACCACCACAAATACTAATAAGGGAGCGGATTTAAAGGCGCCTGCCGGTATCCGCCACATGCAAGCGCCTTTTTTGTCATTGTGACGCCTTCGATTGCACTAGAAAGACGTTCCAACTGAATTTAAGCCAAATTAAAGACGTCACCACGACAAACACGAAAAAGAAGCGGATTTAAAGGCGCCTGCCGGTATCCGCCACATGCAAGCGCCTTTTTTTGTCTTTGTGACGCTTCGATTGCACTAGAAAGACGTTCCAACTGAATTTAAGCCAATTTAAAGACGTGACCATCACAAATACTAATAAGGAGCGGATTTAAAGGCGCCTGCCGGTATCCGCCACATGCAAGCGCCTTTTTGTTGGACATCGTGACGTCTTCGATTGCACTAGAAAGACGTTCCAACTGAATTTAAGCCAAATTAAAGACGTGACCACGAAAAAAGGAGTGGATTTAAAGGCGCCTGTTGCTATCCGCCACATGCAAGCGCCTGTTCTTGTCATTGCGACGTCTTCGATTGCACTAGAAAGACGTTCCAAACTGAATTTAAAGCCAAATTAAAGACGTCACCACGACAAACACGAAAAAAAGAAGCGGATTTAAAGGCGCCTGCCGGTATCCGCCACATGCAAGCGCCTTTTTTTGTCATTCTGACGCCTTCGATTGCACTAGAAAGACGTTCCAACTGAATTTAAGCCAAATTAAAGACGTCACCACGACAAACTACTAAAAAGAAGCGGATTTAAAGGCGCCTGCCGGTATCCGCCACATGCAAGCGCCTTTTTTGTCAGTGTGACGTATTTGGTTGCACTACAAAGTAGTTCCAACTGAATTTAAGCCAAATTAAAGACGTCACCACGACAAACACTAATAAAGAAGCGGATTTAAAGGCGCCTGCCGGTATCCGCCACATGCAAGCGCCTTTTTTTGTCATTGTGACGCCTTCGATTGCACTAGAAAGACGTTCCAAATGAATTTAAGCCAAATTAAAGACGTCACCACAACAAATACGAAAAAGGAAGCGGATTTAAAGGCGCCTGCCGGTATCCGCCACATGCAAGCGCCTTTTTTGTCATTGTGACGCCTTCGATTGCACTAGAAAGACGTTCCAAACTGAATTTAAGCCAAATTAAAGACGTCACCACAACAAACACGAAAAAAGAAGCGGATTTAAAGGCGCCTGCCGGTATCCGCCACATGCAAGCGCCTTTTTTGTCATTGTGACGTCTTCGATTGCACTAGAAAGACGTTCCAAATTGAATTTAAGCCAAATTAAAGACGTCACCACGACAAACACGAAAAAGAAGCGGATTTAAAGGCGCCTGCCGGTATCCGCCACATGCAAGCGCCTTTTTTGTCATTGTGACGCTCTTCGATTGCACTAGAAAGACGTTCCAATGAATTTAAGCCAAATTAAAGACGTCACCACGACAAACACGAAAAAAGGAAGCGGATTTAAAGGCGCCTGCCGGTATCCGCCACATGCAAGCGCCTTTTTTTTGTCATTGTGACGCTTTCGATTGCACTAGAAAGACGTTCCAACTGAATTTAAGCCAAATTAAAGACGTGACCATCACAAATACTAATAAGGGAGCGGATTTAAAGGCGCTGTCGCAATCCGCCACATGCAAGCGCCTTTTTTTGTCATTGTGACGCCTTCGATTGCACTAGAAAGACGTTCCAACTGAATTTAAGCCAAATTAAAGACGTCACCACGACAAACACGAAAAAGAAGCGGATTTAAAGGCGCCTGCCGGTATCCGCCACATGCAAGCGCCTTTTTTGTCATTGTGACGCCTTCGATTGCACTAGAAAGACGTTCCAACTGAATTTAAGCCAAATTAAAGACGTCACCACGACAAACACGAAATAAAAGGAGCGGATTTAAAGGCGCCTGCCGGTATCCGCCACATGCAAGCGCCTTTTTTGTCATTGTGACGCCTTCGATTGCACTAGAAAGACGTTCCAACTGAATTTAAACCAAATTAAAGACGTCACCACGACAAACACTAATAAAGGAGCGGATTTAAAGGCGCCTGCCGGTATCCGCCACATGCAAGCGCCTTTTTTGTGTCATTGTGACGCCTTCGATTGCACTAGAAAGACGTTCCAAACTGAATTTAAAGCCAAATTAAAGACGTCACCACACAAATACTAATAAGGGAAGCGGATTTAAAGGCGCCTGCCGGTATCCGCCACATGCAAGCGCCTTTTTTGTCATTGTGACGTCTTCGATTGCACTAGAAAGACGTTCCAACTGAATTTAAGCCAAATTAAAGACGTCACCACGACAAACACTAAAAGGAGCGGATTTAAAGGCGCCTGCCGGTATCCGCCACATGCAAGCGCCTTTTTTTGTCATTGTGACGCCTTCGATTGCACTAGAAAGACGTTCCAACTGAATTTAAGCCAAATTAAAGACGTCACCACGACAAACACTAAAAAGGAGCGATTTAAAGGCGCCTGCGGTATCCGCCACATGCAAGCGCCTTTTTTGTCATTGTGACGCCTTCGATTGCACTAGAAAGACGTTCCAACTGAATTTAAGCCAAATTAAAGACGTCACCACACAAACACTAAAAGGAGCGGATTTAAAGGCGCCTGCCGGTATCCGCCACATGCAAGCGCCTTTTTTGTCATTGTGACGCTTCGATTGCACTAGAAAGACGTTCCAAACTGAATTTAAGCCAAATTAAAGACGTCACCACGACAAACACGAAAAAGAAGCGGATTTAAAGGCGCCTGCCGGTATCCGCCACATGCAAGCGCCTTTTTTTGTCATTGTGACGTCTTCGATTGCACTAGAAAGACGTTCCAAACTGAATTTAAGCCAAATTAAAGACGTCACCACGACAAACACTAATAAAGGAGCGGATTTAAAGGCGCCTGCCGGTATCCGCCACATGCAAGCGCCTTTTTTGTCATTCTGACGTCTTCGATTGCACTAGTAAAAAGTACTAACTGAATTTAAGCCAAATTAAAGACGTCACCACGACAAACACGAAAAAAGAGCGGATTTAAAGGCGCCTGCCGGTATCCGCCACATGCAAGCGCCTTTTTGTCATTGTGACACTTCGATTGCACTAGAAAGAGTTCCAACTGAATTTAAGCCAAATTATGCTGCAGGATTGTTTTGATCATGTGGACTGGGAAATGTTCCGTGATTCGTCGGGCAGCGTGGACGAGTACGCAGACACAGTCACCGCCTTCATACGCAAGTGTGTTGATGACGTAGTGCCCTGCAGACAAGTCCGCGTTTACCCCAATCAGAAGCCCTGGCGAACTGGAGGTTCGCTCCGCCCTCAGCGCCACGCAGCGCTGCATTCAGAGCGGGAAATACGGAGGAGTACAAGCAATCCAACTACGCTCTCGTAAATCCATCAGAGCAGCTAAACGTGCGTACAGAATGAAAGTGGAAGCACAGTTCAACACAGCCAACACACGAAGCTTATGGCAGGGGTTAAATACAATCTCTGACTATAAAACTGCCTCTCGCACTTGCCCAGTACCAGCGCTGATCTGCCGGACGAGCTAATAACTTCTACGCTCGCTTCGACGGAATTCCCGCAGCACCACTGGAGAGCGCCCGCCCACCGCTGATCCAACGCCCCCTCCGTCTCCGTAGCTGATGTGTGCAAAGCTCAAGAGGGTGAACCCACGCAAGTCAGCAGGACCAGATGGCATTCCCGGGAGAGTGCTTAAAGCCTGCTACAGGGAAACTAGCAGGAGTTTTGCAGACATCTATAACACCTCACTGTCTCTCTCGGTCGTGCCAGCTAGTTTCAAACTAGCCCACCATTGTGCCAGTTCCAAAGACAGCTAGTACTTACCTGTCTGAACGACTGGCGACCTGTTGCCCTGACCTCCATCGTAAGCAAATGCTTTGAGAGGCTGGTCAGAGATATCATCTGTTCCTCACTGCCTGCCACCCTGGACCCACTGCCAATTTGCATATAGGCGGAATAGATCCACCGACGATGCAATCGCCCTGACCCTGCACACTGCCCTCTCCCACCTGGAAAAGAAGGGACACGTATGTGAGAATGCTGTTTGTAGACTACAGTCAGCATTCAACACAATCGTTCCTCGAGGCTCAACTGCAAGCTCCGGGATCTGGGTCTGAACAGCACACTGTGCAGCTGGATCCTGAACTTCCTGACGGACCGACGGCAGGTGGTAAGGATGGGAAGTATCACACCTCCTCTTTGACCCTCAACATCGGAGCCCCCCAGGGTTGTGTGCTCAGCCCGCTCCTGTACTCCTGTACACCCATGACGGCACTGCTAGACACAGCTCCAACGTCATCATAAAGTTTGCTGACGACACAACAGTTGTGGGCCTGATTCCAACAATGATGAATCGGCCTACAGACGAGGAGGTTAAAATCCTGGAAAACTGGTGCCAGGAGAATAACCTCCTCTCTAAACGTCAGTAAGACCAAGGAGCTGATCGTGGACTTCAGAAGCAGGAGACAGTACACCCATCGATTTCCATCAAGGGATGCGGTAGAGAGGGTCAGCAGCTTTAAGTTTCTCGGTGTTCACATCAGCGAGGGACCTGACATGGGCAGTACACACCTCACAGGTGGTGAAGAAGGCCCACCAGCGCCTCTACTTCCTCAGAAGGCTGAGGAGGTTTGGCCTGAACCCCAGCATCCTTAAGACCTTCTACACCTGCACTGTGGAAAGCATCGACGGGCAGCATCACCAACTGGTACGGGAACTGTACTGTTCGTGAGAGGAAATCTCTGCAGAGGGTGGGCCGGACAGCACAGTCCATCACCGGGGTTCAGCTCCCTAACCTATTGGATTTATACACCAGTCGCTGCCTGAGGAAATCCAGAAGGATTATGAAGGACCCCTCCCATCCTAGTCACTGTCTGTTCTCTCAGCTGCCGAGTGGTAGGAGGCTCAGAAGCTTAAAAGCCAGAACAGTCGGCTCAAAGACAGCTTCTTCCCCATGCAACCAGGCTATGAACAGCCAGTAATCACTGCTCTGCCCAGCAACCCTTCCCATTACACGTACGTCGCACCCACTGTACTCCCGCACTTACTTGCATAGCTGGACTTTGAATACCTATCAAGACAATACTCTCCCCTGCGCTTCCACTTAACTTCCTGTACCTGCACTTTACTAAATACTCTGCCACCTACTGTACCATCTTCTACCTCCACACCTAGTGTGACTACTTGCACATCTACATAGCATTGTAATATCCATTACTATATATAGTATATAGTGATTACACTCACTCTACATTCCCAGTGCAATATTATATGTCTCGGTGCATATTATTATTTTTAAGTTATTGTGTAAGATTATATGTATATATTTTAGTTAAATTGGTTTTATCTATTCTTCTATCCTATCTATAGTTTTGTTTATCTATGTGTAAATACTGTTCTCTGCATAATTTGTGGAACTCGCACTCAAGTTTTTCACTCACCTGTGTCCCTGTACTCTTGTGATGTGACAATAAATCTGATTTGATTTGATTGATTTTCTAAAGACGTCACCCACGACAAACACTAATAAAGGAGCGGATTAAGCGCCTGCGGATCCGCCACATGCATAGCGCGTGTGCATTGTGACGCCTTACGATTGCACTAGAAAGACGTTCCAACTGAATTTAAGCAAATTAAAGACGTGACCATCACAACGACTAATAAGAGAAGCGGATTAAAGGCGCCTGCCGGTATCGCCACATGCAAGCGCCTTTTTTGTCATTGTGACGCCTTCGATTGCACTAGAAAGACGTTCCAAACTGAATTTAAGCCAAAGTAAAAGACGTCACCACGACAACACGAAAAAGGAGCGGATTAAAGGCGCCTGCCGGTATCCGCCACATGCAAGCGCCTTTTTTGTCATTGTGACGCCTTCGATTGCACTAGAAAGACGTTCCAACTGAATTAAGCCAAATTAAAGACGTGACCATCACAAACTACTAATAAAGAAGCGGATTTAAAGGCGCCTGCCGGTATCCGCCACATGCAAGCGCCTTTTTTGTCATTGTGACGCTTCGATTGCACTAGAATGACGTTCCAATTGAAACTAAGTCAAATTAAAGACGTCACACGAGAAACACGATAAAAGGAGAAGATTTAAAGGCGCCTGCCGGTATTCCCACATGCAAGCGTCTTTTTTCGATTCTGACGCCATCAATTGCACTAGAAAGACGTTCCAACTGAATTTAAGTCAAATTAAGACGTCACCACCAGAAATACTAAAAGGGAGCGGATTTAAAAGGCGCCTGCGGTATCCGCCACATGCAAGCGCCTTTTTTGTCATTGTGACGCCTCGATTGCACTAGAAAGACGTTCCAATTGAATTTCAACCAAATTAAAGAGCCGCCACGACAAACACGACAACAGAAGCGGATTAAAGGCGCCTGCCGGTATCCGCCAATGCAAGCGCCTTTTTTGTCACTGTGACGCCTTCGATTGCACTAGAAAGACGTTCCAAATGAATTAAGTCAAATTAAAGACGTCACCACGACAAACACGAAAAAAGCGGATGTAAATGCTCCTGCCGCTATCCGCCACATGGAAGCGCCTTTTTGTCAGTCTGGACGTCTTTCGATTGCACTAGAAAGAAAGTACAACTGAATTAAGTCAAATTAAAACGTGACCACGACAAACACGAAAAAAAGGAATCGGATTTAAAGGCGCCTGCCGGTATCCGCCACATGCAAGCGCCTGTTTTTGTCATTGTGACGCCTTCGATTGCACTAGAAGACGTTCCAACTGAATTTAAGCCAAATTAAAGACGTCACCACAACAAATGCTAATAAGGGAAACGGATTTAAAGGCGCCTGCCGGTATCCGCCACATGCAAGCGCCTTTTTGTCATTGTGATGCTTTCGATTGCACTAGAAAGACGTTCCAACTGAATTAAGCCAAATTAAAGACGTCACCACGGACAAACACGAAAAAGAAGCAGATTAAAGGCGCCTGCTCGGTACCCGCCACATGCAAGCGCCTTTTTTTTGTCATTGTGACGTCTTCGATTGCAGTAGAAAGACGTTCGAACTGAATTTAAGCCAAATTAAAGACGTGACCATCACAAATACTAATAAGGAGCGGATTTAAAGGCGGCTGTCGCAATCCGCCACATGCAAGCGCCTTTTTGTCATTGTGACGCTTTCGATTGCACTAGAAAGACGTTCAACTGAATTTAAGCCAAATTAAAGACGTCACCACGACAAACACGAAAAAAGAAGCGGATTTAACGGCGCCTGCCGGTACCGCACATGCAAGCGCCTTTTTGTCATTGTGACACCTTCAATTGCACTAGAAAGACGTTCCAACTGAATTTAAACCAAATAAAGACGTCACCACGACAAAACACGAAAAAGGAGCGATTTAAAGGCGCCTGACGGTATCCGCCACATGCAAGCGCTTTTTTTGCCATTTGACGCTTCGATTGCACTAGAAAGACGTTCGAACTGAATTAAGCCAAATTAAAGACGTCGACCATCACAACTACTAATAAAGGAGCGGATTTAAAGGCGGCTGTCGCAATCCGCCACATGCAAGCGGCCTTTTTTGTCATGTGACGTCTTTCGATGCACTAGTAAAAGTACTAACTGAATTTAAGCCAAATTAAAGACGTCACACGACAAACACGAAAAAAGGACGCGGATTTAAAGGCGCTACCGGTATCCGCCACATGCAAGCGCCTTTTTTGTCATTGTGACGCTTCGATTGCACTAGAAAGAAGTTCAACTGAATTAAGCAAATTAAAGACGTCACCACGACAAACAGCGAAAAAAGAAGCGGAATTAAAGCGCCTGCCGGTATCCGCCACATGCAAGCGCCTTTTTTTTGTCATTGTGACGCTTCGATTGCACTAGAAAAGAAAGTTCCAACTGAATTTAAGCAAATTAAAGACGTCACCACGACAAACACGAAAAAAGAGATCGGATTTAAAGGCGCCTGCGGTATCCGCCACATGCAAGCGCCTTTTTTGTCATTGTGACGCCTTCGATTGCACTAGAAAGACGTTCCAAGTGAATTTAAGCCAAATTAAAGACGTGACCACACAATACTAAAAAGAAGCGGATTTAAAGGCGCCTGCCGGTATCCGCCACATGCAAGCGCCTTTTTGTCATTGTGACGTCTTTGATTGCACTAGAATGACGTCCAATGAAACTAAGTCAAATTAAAGACGTCACCAAGACAAACACGAAACAAGGAGCGATTTAAAGGCGCCTGATGGTATCCGCCACCATGCAAGCGCGTTTTTGCCATTCTGACGCTTTTGATTGCACTAGAAAGACGTTCCAACTGAATTAAAGCCAAATTAAAGACGTCACACGACAAACACGAAAAAAGGAGCGGATTTAAAGGCGCCTGCCGGTATCCTCCACATGCAAGCGCCTTTTTCTTGTCATTGTGACGCCTTCGATTGCACTAGAAAGAAGTTCCAACTGAATTTAAGCCAAATTAAAGACGTCACCACGACAAACGTGAAAAAAGAATCGGGTTTAAACGGCGCCTGCCGGTATCCGCCACATGCAAGCGCTTTTTGTTATTGTGACACCTTCAATTGCACTAGAAAGACGTTCCAACTGAATTTAAACCAAATTAAAGACGTCACCACGACAAACACTAATAAAGGAGCGGATTTAAAGGCGCCTGCCGGTACCCGCCACATGCAAGCGCCTTTTTTTTGTTATTGTGACGTCTTCGATTGCACTAGAAAGACGTTCGAACTGAATTTAAGCCAAATTAAAGACGTGACCACAACAAACACGAAAAAGAAGCGGATTTAAAGGCGCCTGCCGGTATCGCCACATGCAAGCGCCTTTTTTGCCATTGTGACGTCTTTGATTGCACTAGAATGACGTTCCAATGAAACTAAGTCAAATTAAAGACGTCACCACGAGAAACACGATAAAAGGTGAAGATTTAAAGGCGCCTGCCGGTATTCTCCACATGCAAGCGTCTTTTTTGTCATTCTGACGCAATCAATTGCACTAGAAAGACGTCCAGCTGAATTTAAGTCAAATAAAGACGTCACCACCAGAAATACTAACAAGGGAGCGGATTAAAGGCGCCTGCCGGTATCCGCCACATGCAAGCGGCTTTTTTGTCATTGTGCCGCCTTCGATTGTACTAGAAAGACGTTCCAATTGAATTTCAACCAAATTAAAGACGTGACCATCACAACTACTAATAAAGAAGCGGATTTAAAGGCGCCTGCCGGTATCCGCCACATGCAAGCGGCTTTTTTTGTCATTGTGACGTCTTCGATTGCACTAGAAAAAAGTACCAAATGAACTTAAGTCAATTAAAGACGTCACCACGACAAACACGAAAAAAACGGATGTAAATGCTCCTGCCGGTATCCGCCACATGCAAGCGCCTGTTTTTGTCATTGTGACGCCTTCGATTGCACTAGAAAGACGTTCCAAATGAATTTAAGCCAAATTAAAGACGTCACCACGACAAATACTAATAAGGGAAGCGGATTTAAAGGCGCCTGCCGGTATCCGCCACATGCAAGCGGCTTTTTTTGTCATTGTGACGCCTTCGATTGCACTAGAAGACGTTCCAACTGAATTTAAGCCAAATTAAAGACGTGACCATCACAACTACTAATAAAGAAGCGGATTTAAAGGCGCCTGCCGGTATCCGCCACATGCAAGCGCCTTTTTTGTCATTGTGACGTCTTCGATTGCACTAGAATGACGTTCCAATTGAAACTAAGTCAAATTAAAGACGTCACCACGACAAACACTAATAAAGGAGCGATTTAAGGCGCCTGCCGGTATCCGCCACATGCAAGCGCCTTTTTTGTCATTGTGACGCCTTCGATTGCACTAGAAAGACGTTCCAAATGAATTTAAGCCAAATTAAAGACGTCACCACCACAAATACTAATAAGGGAAGCGGATTTAAAGGCGCCTGCCGTATCCGCCACATGCAAGCGCCTGTTTTTGTCATTGTGACGTCTTCGATTGCACTAGAATGACGTTCCAATTGAAACTAAGTCAAACTAAAGACGTCACCATGACAAACACGAAACAAGGAGCCGATTTAAAGGCGCCTGATGGTATCCGCCAGATGCAAGCGCGTTTTTTGCCATTCTGACGGTTTGATTGCACTAGAAAGACGTTCCAACTGAATTTAAGTCACAATAAAAGACGTCAGCACGACAAACAGAGAAAAGAAGCAGATTTAAAGGCTCCTGCCGGTATCCGCCACATGCAAGCGCCTTTTTTGTCATTGTGACGCCTTCGATTGCACTAGAAAGACGTTCCAAATGAATTTAAGCCAAATTAAGACGTGACCATCACAACTACTAATAAGATGCGGATTTAAAGGCGCCTGCCGGTATCCGCCACATGCAAGCACGTTTTTTTGCCATTCTGACGCTTTGATTGCACTAGAAAGACGTTCCAACTGAATTTAAGCCGAATTAAAGACGTGACCATCACAAATACTAATAAGGGAGCGGATTTAAAGGCGGCTGTCGCAATCCGCCACATGCAAGCGCCTTTTTTGTCATTCTGACGTCTTCGATTGAGCTAGAAAAAGTACTCACTGAATTTAAGCCAAATTAAAGACGTCACCACGACAAACACGAAAAAAGAAGCGGATTTAAAGGCGCCTGCCGGTATCCGCCACATGCAAGCGCCTTTTTTTTGTCATTGTGACGCCTTCGATTGCACTAGAAAGAAGTTCCAACTGAATTTAAGCCAAATTAAAGACGTCACCACGACAAACGCGAAAAGAGAATCGGGTTTAACGGCGCCTGCCGGTATCCGCCACATGCAAGCGCCTTTTTGTCATTGTGACACATTTAATTGCACTAGAAAGACGTTCCAACTGAATTTAAACCAAATTAAAGACGTCACCACGACAAACACTAATAAAGGAGCGGATTTAAAGGCGCCTGCCGGTATCCGCCACATGCAAGCGCCTTTTTTGTCATTGTGACGTCTTTGATTGCACTAGAATGACGTTCCAATGAACTAAGTCAAATTAAAGACGTCACCACGACAAACACGATAAAAGGAGAAGATTTAAAGGCGCCTGCCGGTATTCTCCACATGCAAGCGTCTTTTTTCATTCTGACGCCATCAATTGCACTAGAAAGACGTTCCAGCTGAATTTAAGTCAAATTAAAGACGTCACCACGACAAACACTAATAAAGGAGCGGATTTAAAGGCGCCTGCCGGTATTCTCCACATGCAAGCGTCTTTTTTCATTCTGACGCCATCAATTGCACTAGAAAGACGTTCCATTTGAATTTCAAGCAAATTAAAGACGCCGCCACGACAAACACGACACAGAAGCGGATTTAAAGGCGCCTGCCGGTATCCGCCATATGCAAGCGCCTTTTTTTGTCATTGTGACGCCTTCGATTGCACTAGAAAGACGTTCCAACTGAATTTAAGCCAAATTAAAGACGTCACCACCACAAATACTAATAAGGGAAGCGGATTTAAAGGCGCCTGCCGGTATCCGCCACATGCAAGCGCCTTTTTTGTCATTGTGACGCCTTCGATTGCACTAGAAAGACGTTCCAACTGAATTTAAGCCAAATTAAAGACGTGACCATCACAACTACTAATAAAGAAGCGGATTTAAAGGCGCCTGCCGGTATCCGCCACATGCAAGCGCCTTTTTTTTGTCATTGTGACGCCTTCGATTGCACTAGAAAGACGTTCCAAATGAATTTAAGCCAAATTAAAGACGTCACCACGACAAACACGAAAAAAGAATCGGATTTAAAGGCGCCTGCCGGTATCCGCCACATGCAAGCGCCTGTTTTTGTCATTGTGACGCCTTCGATTGCGCTAGAAAGACGTTCCAACTGAATTAAGCCAAATTAAAGACGTCACCACAACAAATGCTAATAAGGGAAGCGGATTTAAAGGCGCCTGCCGGTATCCGCCACATGCAAGCGCCTTTTTTGTCATTGTGATGCTTTCGATTGCACTAGAAAGACGTTCCAACTGAATTTAAGCCAAATTAAAGACGTCACCACGACAAACACGAAAAAAGAAGCAGATTTAAAGGCGCCTGCTTGTACCCGCCACATGCAAGCGCATTTTTTGTCATTGTGACGTCTTCGATTGCAGTAGAAAGACGTTCCAACTGAATTTAAGCCAAATTAAAGACGTGACCATCACAAATACTAATAAGGAGCGGATTTAAAGGCGGCTGTCGCAATCCGCCACATGCAAGCGCCTTTTTTGTCATTGTGATGCTTCGATTGCACTAGAAAGACGTTCAACTGAATTTAGCCAAATTAAAGACGTCACCACGACAAACACGAAAAAAGAGCAGATTTAAAGGCGCCTGCTTGTACCCGCCACATGCAAGCGCCTTTTTGTCATTGTGACACCTTCAATTGCACTAGAAAGACGTTCCAACTGAATTTAAACCAAAATTAAAGACGTCACCACGACAAACACTAATAAAGGAGCGGATTTAAAGGCGCCTGCCGGTATCCGCCACATGCAAGCGCCTTTTTGTCATTGTGACACCTTCAATTGCACTAGAAAGACGTTCCAACTGAATTTAAACCAAATTAAAGACGTCACCACGACAAACACGAAACAAGGAGCCGATTTAAAGGCGCCTGATGGTATCCGCCACATGCAAGCACGTTTTTTTGCCATTCTGACGCTTTTGATTGCACTAGAAAGACGTTCGAACTGAATTTAAGCCAAATAAAGACGTCACCATCACAAATACTAATAAGGGGAGCGGATTTAAAGGCGGCTGTCGCAATCCGCCACATGCAAGCGCCTTTTTTGTCATTCTAACGTCTTCGATGCACTAGTAAAAAGTACTAACTGAATTTAAGCCAAATAAAGACGTCACCACGACAAACACGAAAAAAGGACCGGATTAAAGGCGCCTACCGGTATCCGCCACATGCAAGCGCCTTTTTTCTTGTCATTGTGACGTCTTCGATGCACTAGAAAGAAGTTCCAACTGAATTTAAGCCAAATAAAGACGTCACCACGACAACGCGAAAAAAGAATCGGTTTTAACGGCGCCTGCCGTATCCGCCACATGCAAGCGCCTTGTCATTGTGACGCCTTCGATTGCACTAGAAAGACGTTCCAAATGAATTTAAGCCAAATAAAGACGTCACCACGACAAACACGAAAAAAGAGCGGATTTAAAGGCGCCTGCCGGTATCCGCCACATGCAAGCGCCTTTTTTGTCATTGTGACGCCTTCGATTGCACTAGAAAGACGTTCCAAGTGAATTTAAGCCAAATTAAAGACGTGACCATCACAACTACTAATAAAGAAGCGGATTTAAAGGCGCCTGCGTATCCGCCACATGCAAGCGCCTTTTTTGTCATTGTGACGTCTTGATTGCACTAGAATGACGTTCCAATTGAAACTAAGTCAAATTAAAGACGTCACCACGACAAACACGAAACAAGGAGCCGATTTAAAGGCGCCTGATGGTATCCGCCACATGCAAGCACGTTTTTTTTGCCATTCTGACGCTTTTGATGCACTAGAAAGACGTTCCAACTGAATTTAAGCCAAATAAAAGACGTCAGCACGACAAACAAGAGAAAGAAGCAGATTTAAAGGCTCCTGCCGGTATCCGCCACATGCAAGCGCCTCTTTTGTCATTGTGATGCTTTCGATTGCACTAGAAGACGTTCCAACTGATTTAGCCAAATTAAAGACGTGACCATCACAAATACTAATAAGGGAGCGGATTTAAAGGCGGCTGTCGCAATCCGCCACATGCAAGCGCCTTTTTGTCATTCTGACGTCTTCGATTGAGCTAGTAAAAGTACTAACTGAATTTAAGCCAAATTAAAGACGTCACCACGACAAACACGAAAAAAAGAAGCGGATTTAAAGGCGCCTGCGGTATCCGCCACATGCAAGCGCCTTTTTTTTTGTCATTGTGACGCCTCGATTGCACTTGAAAGAAGTTCAAACTGAATTTAAGCCAAATTAAAGACGTCACCACGACGAACGCGAAAAAGAATCGGGTTTAAACGGCGGCCTGCCGTATCCGCCACATGCAAGCGCCTTTTTGTCATTGTGACACCTTCAATTGCACTAGAAAGACGTTCCAACTGAATTTAACCAAATTAAAGACGTCACCACGACAAACACTAATAAAGGAGGGGATTTAAAGGCGCCTGCCGGTATCCGCCACATGCAAGCGCCTTTTTTGTCATTGTGACGTCTTTGATTGCACTAGAATGACGTTCCAATTGAAACTAAGTCAAATAAAGACGTCACCACGAGAAACACGATAAAAGGAGAAGATTTAAGGCGCCTGCCGGTATTCTCCACATGCAAGCGTCTTTTTTTCATTCTGACGCCATCATTGCACTAGAAAGACGTTCCCAGCTGATTTAAGTCAAATTAAAGACGTCACCACCAGAAATACTAACAAGGGAGCGGATTTAAAGGCGCCTGCCGGTATCCGCCACATGCAAGCGGCTTTTTTGTCATTGTGACGCCTCGATTGCACTAGAAAAAAGTACCAAATGAACTTAAGTCAAATAAAGACGTCACCACGACAAACACGACAACAGAAGTCGGATTTAAAGGCGCCTGCCGGTATCCGCAACATGCAAGCGCCTTCTTTTTTGTCATTGGACGCCTTCGATTGCACTAGAATGACGTCCAATTGAAACTAAGTCAAATTAAAGACGTCACACGACAAGCAGTAATAAAGGAGCGATTTAAAGGCGCCTGATGGTATCCGCCACATGCAAGCACGTTTTTTTGCCATTCTGACGCTTTTGATTGCACTAGAAAGACGTTCCAACTGAATTTAAGCCAAATAAAGACGTCACCACGACAAACATCCAGAAAAGAAGCAGATTTAAAGGCTCCTGCCGGTATCCGCCACATGCAAGCGCCTTTTCTTGTCATTGTGATGCTTTCGATTGCACTAGAAAGACGTTTTCCAACTGAATTTAAGACAAATTAAAGACGTGACCATCACAAATACTAATAAGGGAGGCGGATTTAAAGGCGGCTGTCGCAATCCGCCACATGCAAGCACCTTTTTTGTCATTCTGACGCCTTCGATGAGCTAGTAAAAAGTACTAACTGAATTTAAGCCAAATTAAAGACGTCACCACGACAAACACGAAAAAAGGAGCGGATTTAAAGGCGCCTGCCGTATCCGCCACATGCAAGCGCCTTTTCTTGTCATTGTGACGCCTTCGATTGCACTAGAAAGAAGTTCCAACTGAATTTAAGCCAAATTAAAGACGTCACCACGACAAACGCAAAAAAGAATCGGTTTAACGGCGCTGCCGGTATCCGCCGCATGCAAGCGCCTTTTTGTCATTGTGACACCTTCAATTGCACTAGAAAGACGTTCGAACTGATTTAAAGCCAAATTAAAGACGTCACCCAACAAACACGAAAAAAGAAGCGGATTTAAAGCGCCTGCCGGTATCCGCCACATGCAAGCGCCTTTTTGTCATGTGACGTCTTTGATTGCACTAGAATGACGTTCCAATTGAAACTAAGTCAAATTAAAGACGTCACCACGACAAACACGATAAAAGGAGAAGATTTAAAGGCGCCTGCCGGTATTCTCCACATGCAAGCGTCTTTTTTTCATTCTGACGCCATCAATTGCACTAGAAAGACGTTCCAGCTGAATTTAAGTCAAATTAAAGACGTCACACCAGAAATACTAACAAGGGAGCGGAATTTAAAGGCGCCTGCCGGTATCCGCCACATGCAAGCGGCTTTTTTTGTCATTGTGACGCCTTCGATTGCACTAGAAAGACGTTCCAATTGATTTCAACCAAATTAAAGACGCAGCCACGACAAACACGACAACAGAAGCGGATTTAAAGGCGCCTGCCGGTATCCGCCATATGCAAGCGCCTTTTTTGTCATTGTGACGCCTTCGATTGCACTAGAAAAAAGTAGCAAATGAACTTAAGTCAAATTAAAGACGTCACCACGACAAACACGAAAAAAGCGGATGTAAATGCTCCTGCCGCTATCCGACACATAGAAGCGCCTTTTTATTTCAGTCGTGACGCTTCGATTGCACTAGAAAGAAAGTACCAACTGAATTTAAGTTAAATTAAAACGTGACCACGACAAACACGAAAAAAAGAATCGGATTTAAGGCGCCTGCCGTATCCGCCACATGCAAGCGCCTGTTTTTGTCATTGTGACGCCTCGATTGCACTAGAAAGACGTTCCACTGAATTTAAGCCAAATACAGACGTCACCACGACAAATACTAATAAGGGAAGCGGATTTAAAGGCGCCTGCCGGTATCCGCCACATGCAAGCGCCTTTTTTGTCATTGTGCCGCCTTCGATTGCACTAGAAAGACGTTCCAACTGAATTTAAGCCAAATTAAAGACGTGACCATCACAACTACTAATAAAGAAGCGGATATAAAGGCGCCTGCGGTATCCGCCACATGCAAGCGCCTTTTTTTTTGTCATTGTGACGCCTTCGATAGACACTAGAAAGACGTTCCAAATGAATTTAAGCCAAATTAAAGACGTCACCACGACAATACTAATAAAGAAGCGGATTTAAAGGCGCCTGCCGTATCCGCCACATGCAAGCGCCTTCTTTTTTGTCATTGTGACGCCATCGATTGCCCTAGAAAGACGTTCCAATGAATTTAAGCCAAATAAAGACGTGACCATCACAACTACTAATAAAGAAGCGGATTTAAAGGCGCCTGCCGGTACCGCCACATGCAAGCGCCTTTTTGTCATTGTGACGCCTTCGATTGCACTAGAATGACGTTCCAAATTGAAACTAAGTCCAATTAAAGACGTCACCCGACGACAAACACGAAACAAGGAGCCGATTTAAAGGCGCCTGATGGTATCCGCCACATGCAAGCACGTTTTTTGCCATTCTGACGCTTTTGATTGCACTAGGAAGTACGTTCCAACTGAATTTAAGCCAATATAAAGACGTCACCACGACAAACACGAGAAAAGAAGCAGATTTAAAGGCGCCTGCCGGTATCGCAAGCAAGCGCC
>NW_023495983.1:0-98415 GCF_904425465.1 Colossoma macropomum | reverse complement strand
CATTAATGAATGTCTTTAATGAATGTTTCTAAAGGATGTAACTGTAATTAATCTTTACTGTACTATTTATGAATATTCCATGAACGCGTCATGTACATGTTGTTCCTGTCAAGCGTAACTGATCAGTGTTCAGTTCGTCATTAGTTCCAGCTTATTTAGTCATTAACTGTGTACTAACTGCTGTTTATTACACTGATAATGAACTGATAAGTGTGTTCACACATATTAATAAGTAAGATGGGAAAGTAAGTTTGTCCTGTTAATAATGTGTTAATAAATAAGTTTGTCCTGTTAATAATCTGTTAATCAATCAGCTGATTTATTGCTCCATTTTCCTCCACTGTGCAGCTCTGTATGGAACTCTGTCTTTGGGTTTAGATTTTGGGATTTTTGCTACTTATACTAGAGACTCATGATTAAAACAGGACTTGTTAATAATATCTTAATTAATCTACTCATTTTGAGTCTCTTCAAGTAAAGTGAAAAGCGTTGGCTCCAACAACACTGTTAATATCATAATGACAGATGACATAATCTTTCATGTCAAGACAGCAGAAATGATCATGTGACATAAGCAGTCACAACATAAAACATTAGAGCATCTGACATAGTAATTACCAGCAACATGACACTGCAATAATACAGAACACAATCTGTCATGACATGTTTAAGGCATGGTTATGTCAGTGTTATGTAGCAGAGTTCAAGAAAATGATAATAAAATGAAATCAAATAAGCACTAATATTTTAATAATGAGCAATAACAGTTAATAATTAACTTGTGACCCTTAATGTAAGTGTTACCCTAAACCTGTCTATCTGAGACAGAAATATTATGAAAATATTTTTTTTTAATGTAGCCAAACTTCCATTATCACTGTGTTGCTAGTTTACACAACCCTGACTGATAAACTTCTCACCAAACCAGCCAATAAAATGACATTAAACAAGAGAATGAATGACAGATTCACATCCAGCTGATATGAACAGAGGAGTTAACAGTGGTAAAGACCACTGAGAGAACTGTTTACTGTGGTGTTGTTGTTGAGATGGTGATGATGTCTTTGTTTGTATTTGTGGGTCTGCAGGCTGTGCTGTGCTGGAAAAAAGGGAGAGAACATTCTCCAGATCTCCAGGAGAGTCTGTTCTGCTGCCCTGTCCCTGTCCTGGAGGACAGAAGATCAACACTGACAGAGTCACATGGAGCTTCTCAAAGACAGAGAGTGAAGATAAAACTGAAAGGTCTATTGATACAGTATTCTGCAGGGGCAGAGTCTGGATGTTCGACCAAACACATTCCAGAAATTTCTCTCTCCTCATCTCAGATCTGACTAAAGAGGACTCTGGACGCTACACCTGCAGAGCTGATGAACACACATCATCTGTCAGACTAGAGGTCAAAGGTCAGCCGGTCAAATCATTATACAGTTTCAGTACTGGCTACACTGCACCAGTGTAACTGACTCAGCACCAAATCCGTTTCCAGAAGCTTCTCTCTGTAAGACTGAAGAGAACAGTAACAGTAACTGTAGCTGTGGAATGTGATGGTAGTGCAGATATGACTGCTGTAATTAAACACACTGGGAACTATTTTCATAACCGACCACAATTTACATAATAAAATATCTGAAAACAGGAAAAGGCACTGGAAAATCTGATACATTTACTACTTTTACGAAGCCGTGCTCTTCTGTGGAGAAACGGATGTTTGTTAATAGAGTTAAACACTCAGCTGGCCAGCATTAGTGCACAGTAGCAGCTCTGCACAGTAGCCTCAGTGAAGAGTGTGATCTGGCTCAGCTTGTGAGACTCTATTCCTAACTGTGTGTTTGAGGCCACAGTGTGGATCTGAACTCCAGCTGCAGTTCACATAAGTTTCCTACTGCATGTATTACTGAGAGTAAATGAGAGCGGCTGCCCGCCAGCTGTGAGCTACAGGAGAATTACTCAGACTACAGCGGCTGGTAAAGCGAGCGTGGCTGAGTTTAGTGAGTGTTCTGGTATAAAGTGGTTTTGAGTGAAGAGCTGATATTTTCATTTTAATCAGATGGATAAAAAGACTCTGTTTCCTCTCCTGTAAATCGTAAATTTCTCAAATATCTCTTCACGTTTCACACAAACTTTACTTTCTATTTAACAAAATGTTGCCAAATGCATTAAAGTCTGCTTTGAAGAATTTTCTTTTTTATTCTTGATATAAGTTGTTGTGAGTTTTGTACATAAAGGAAATATCAGTGCTGTATTATCATTAATATCTCCTTTGTGAGCGAAATACCAATGTATTTTTACACGTTATTCTTTTACAAACTCACTATATCAGTATTGTTGGAATGAAACTCTTCAACTCTGCATATATAATTTACTGTTTATGTAAAAATATATATGCATTTAATATATAATTATTATGAAAGTGTTTAATGGTCAGGTAAAGACTGTATGTTGTTGTTTTAGGCTGCGCTCTGTCAGAGAATAAACAGACTGTTCCAGTCAGTAGATCCTCTGGAGAGTCTGTTCTTCTGTCCTGCACCTGCACTGACCAGCAGGACAGACCTGGGAGAGTTCAGTGGAGAACACCAAACCATGAAGATCTCCATCAGCGCTACAGCAGCCGAGTTCAGACGTTTAACCAGAGCTCTCCAGGAGATCTCTCTGTACTGATCTCAGACCTGACTGAAGAGGATGGAGGAACATATTCATGCTGGATAAACCAGAATCAGTACAGGAACTTCAGCCTCACTGTTAAAGGTAAACTGCTGAATTCTCTCTCATTCACATTCACACAGTCCTTTAGTAGTCTGCAGTCCTGGTAGCAGTCCTTTAGTAGTCTGTTAGTAGTCCCATATTAGTTCTGTAGTAGTTCTGTAGTAATACAGCAGGTTTTTTATTAAAAATCTTAGTTATTTAGATTTATACTGTGTGATTTGCTCACTTGTTGTGTAATGACTGGATCAGAATTGATGAATAGGTTAATTTCAGAAGCTTGGACTGAGGCCTCCATACATCTTCATTAATGATAGTCATGATACAGAAAGTAAACAAATTTTGAGGTGCAGGAGGTAGAAAGGGGGTTTGCGGGGATGGCGAGTGCAGGGTAAGGGTTTGGGGGCTAGAGCTCCCTTTTTTCTGGGAGCGGGAATAGGGAGATAAAGAAACAGAGCAGGAGAGAGATGTTGGCTGGGTGGGGGTTCCTGTCCCCGAATATGCCACCATATGCACGTCCGTGGCATCTTCGGCACCAGGCAGGGCCTCCGCATTCTTGGAGCAGGGATGGGAAGGGAGAGAAGCTGAGCTCCGAGCATTCTCAGAGCAGGGAGGGGGAAGAAACACTCTGGGTCCTCCTCGGACTTGGGACTGGAGGCTTGAGACAGGGTGAGAGGGGGGCTCCGAGGGATGCTGCTCTGCCAGCAGGCTCCTGACCATCTGACAGGTTATCACCTGCTGCTCCTCAAGCTGCTTCCATCGCTTTTTAGCATCATGGAAGACAGCCTGCAGCTCCCACCAGCTGGCCAGATGCAGGTGGACCAGGGTCTTGATGGCCTCCTCTTCTGCTGCGGAGACTTTCTCAGTGTGTTGGCATCCTCCTCCTGGTTTTCGGCACCAATGTATCACATCATGCACTACGCTGGGCTCAAGAAGGACACTGGAGGAAGGGTTCAAGGTTGCTATTAACTTTATTTTTCACTCACCAAACAACCAAAACCTAAGCTGCCCACTGAATGGAGAGGAACGAGAGCTCGTTGCTCCGCCTCCTCGTTACTGCCCCCACTCTGCCGTTTGTCTGCCCGGATTGAATGTGAGGCAAATTTAAGTGGCCTCACTGCGGGACCGGATGTGATGCCTAGGAGGCAGGGCTTGGGACTCGCTCACCGTCATCCCCTCACTTGCTGTGTTCCTCTCTCTGCCGACTTCGCTGGTCTTCGTCCCCGCTTTATATTCCTGCAGACTGCACTGTCAGAGACTCAGGAGAAACTGATTATCAGATCTCCAGGACAGTCTGTTCTCCTGACCTGCTCCTGCACTGACCAACACACCAACACACCTGTAAGTGTGAAATGGGAGCATGAAGACTCAGGAGGGACTGAGGTATACAATGAGATGGAGCTCCACATGTTAAATAAGAAGCTTCCAGCATACATTTCTTTACTTATCTTCAACCTGACTAAACAAGACCAGGGAACATACAGATGTTCAACAACAAACAGGCCATCCACATCAGACTCAGTATTAAAGGGAGTTCATTCTCTTATTGTCAACTGTAAAGACAATTTACAGCACAGAAGCTCAGTGTTACAGTGGGTTTCTAAAGTTTTGCAATATCTGCTATTTTCTGATAATAATATGGTCTTATTTACAGGCTAGTTTGCTTTGCTATATATATATATATATATATATATATATATATAGATAGATAGATAGATAGATATAGATTACACACCCCTCTTTTTCTGTTTTTCTGTGTGAAATCAACAACAGAAAAGACATGCATTGTGTGTGTGAGTGCATGTTAGCCCAGTAACCCATGTAACCCAGTAACAATACACCAACAACTCACGAATGAATATAGTAATTATCAGTAATGAATAAATTGTTATGCTTTATTACTAATGAAGGAAGATGACAAGGAATTGGTTGTTCCTGCAGGAGTTCACATCAGATAAAATACATTTACAGAATGAACAGACAGAATATTAGTTATTATATCAGCTAATCTTACAGTTAAAATATTAAGTAAAACTAGTTATGTAAGTTAACCTTATAGTTAAAAGTTGACATAACATTTATGATATAAGTTAATCTGAGTTACTGTGTTAGATAATCATAGTTACTATATTGCTTAGTCTTGTTTACTATATTAGTTAATATTAGTTATTATTTAATCTGAGCTACTGTATTATTTAATCTGTCTGTTCATTCTATAAATGTATTTTATCTGATATATACATACATATAATGGAAATTATTTATCGTTCGTTTTCTTTTATATTAGTTAAGCTTCTAGTTACCATATTAGTTAATATTAATTATTTTATCAATTAACTTCAGAGTTGATGTATTATAGACTAAGGTCTGATCTCTGCCTAGGCCAGCACCCTATGCTATAACAATAAGAGTCCTTGGGCAAGACTACTAATGCCTGTTTAATATGATCAAATTGTAAGTCACTTTGGATAAGAGCATTGGCCAAATAAATATAGGTCATCTTAGTCACTATACTAGTTCATCTCTACTGTATTATTTAATCTGTCTGTTCATTCTGTAAATGTATTTTATCCAATGTGAACTCATGCAGGAACAACCAATTCCTTCTCATGTTCCTTTATTAGTAATAAAGCATAATACAATATTCATATCTGATAATTGCTATATTCATCCATGAGTCATTGGTGCATTGTTCTTATGTCACTGAAGAACCATATTTTAAAGTGTTACCTTTTTTCACATGTGTGGTGTAGATTTTTCTGAAGTCTGCTTTTATAAAATTTTACAACTTTCTTTGTCTGGACTGTATTTCTCCTGAAAGTGCTCTGAATATGTTCTAAATATAACCATTATATTTCATCTCTTTCTCTTTTCTATAGATTCCCCAGGTTTGCTCATCGCTTTGAGTGTCTGTGTGGCTCTGCTGCTGATTGTAGTGATTGGACAATCAGCACTGATCTACAAACTGATCCACAATAGGACACAAGGTACTACGCTCAAACCCATAGACACAGATCATAATTATGTGTTAGTCCAGGTTAGTCCATTAAAGTAGATTTGGTAGGAATGAAATCCTTTAATATGAGTATAAATTAGATCCTAGTTATGAAATATTTCCTCTATTGAAAATTAAATCCACTAGTCTTGTGGAAAACAGCTTTTTGATTACCATCTTCAATTGTTCCGCAGGGTCTGTCTCTACAAACACTGAGAGAAGAACACAGAACACAGTGAGTGATAAAACAAAGTCTTAAAACTGCTTCCCATTATAACCAAATATGAACTGTTTTAAACTGTAACAGCTTGTGTCAGTAGCATTCAGCACTGTATTATGAGGCCAGGAGCCAGGTGTGTTTAACATTAAATCTCCAAAGCAATAGATATTCAGGGCCAGAGTTGGGAACTCTTGGTGTCATAGACACACTGGGAATTATTCTACATGAATGAATGTGATGTAATGTGATGACTAAAGTGCGAGTTATTTTCTCCTGTGTATGTTACTCTGCTTGCAGACTGATGGTGATTATGAAAATGATCCTCTTGGAAAACAGAACATCAACATGGGTCCAATCTACCAGAGCCTGAACCCCAACACCACCCAATCAGATTCAGTCTACCAGAGCCTGGACCCCAAAACCAACTAAAAGGTTTTCATCTACCAGGGCCTAATCCCCAACATCAACCAGTCTGATTCAGCATATGAGAGCCTAAACCCAACATCAACCAGTCTAATTCAGCCTACCAGAGCCTAAAGCCCAAGACCATCCAATATGATTCAGTCTATCAGAATCTTACATCCAACACCAACCAATCAGATTCAGTGTGCCAGAGCCTAAACCCAAATAATTAATCAAACAGAGTTAATCTATGACAGTTAAATAATTAAATACAGCCAAATAATTAAAATCATTCTATCAAAGTGTAGACCAGGAGTGTCCAGTCTTATTCACAAAGGGTTAACTGTCTGTAGGTTTTTTAATCCAAACAAGTGAGAGCACACCTGATTCCATCTGTTTAATTGGTCTCAGGCTTTAGATTAATCATGTGCTCCTGATTTATTGGATAAGATTTGACATCCGTGTTCTACAATACAAATCAGTCAGATTCAGAGCAGCAACCCCCGCACTTACAGAGCTAAACCCAGATTCAATTGTCTAAACCCTTCATTCCCAAAGCACAGCAGGAATGATGTTCTACTCGTAGTAGTGCCACCTACTCATCCTGGTCTACCTAGTGGCCTCTAATTTTTCAGCTATGTTTTTACAAGTCCAAGAAGAACATCATTCAAGGTTCCTATTCTTGTCAAGAATGAGGTGACCCATGATGTCACCCTTCCTGTGATTTTCTGGTGAGCAGAGCTTTACATTCCATCATCTATTTCCCCACTGAAAACTAGTCCTGTTATGGAGGGTGAGTCCATAGTTTCCCCACTATCTATGCCTGTAGGATGCAATGTAGCCTCTTCTTAAAACTCTAAGAACAAGAGTACATTAGATTTTTCACATTCTCCTCTGTCTGAAGAATAGAATGTAAGAATCACAAACAAGCTTCATTCCATTCCAGAAGTCTTTGCTGTTGGAGATCTTGACTATGATCAAACCACAGTGATTAAGTACAGAATTCATATTTTGGATTCCACTCCTTTTAAGCAGAGGGCAGGGCCCATCCATCCTTCCCATTTTGAAGCAGTCAGACCTCACCTTAAAGAATTTTGTACTGCAAACGGCAGCCGTGAATCCCAAAGTTCCTTCATCTCACCAGATGTTGTTGTTGTTGTTGTGAAGAAAAATGGTACAATCCTTCTCTGTATTAATTACAGAAAGCTTAACAATCAGATCTTTGAAGACATACATGCGCTACTTTACATGGAAGAGACATTTGTAGTACTAACAGGTTTAAAGTGGATGTAACCCACTTAAAATGAGGGTTTAGTTTTTTTGTACTGCACTCAAACTACTGTAGTTGCAGTTTGCAATTTCCTGTAGAGGGCGCTTTAAGGCAGTCTAAGCCAGCTTTGGAGAGCTGGTCCAAGCTAATTTTCAGAGGAAAAATAAAGCACAGATTTTAATGAGCTAGAGTAAAAGTCTGGAATTATTAAGACTAGAAGTGAGCAATACTTTACTTTTTTTGCTCTGTAAAGCTGAAGTTTTCCATCAAGGGCTTTTCCTGTCAATTATTTGTCCTTTTAAACTACAATTGTTTTTTTTTCTTTGCATTGAGTTTGGATCCTTGCACACAGGCACTCGCACTGGACTGTAAGTGAGACCAGACTGGCAAGCCAGTACTACATGTTGAAAGCCATCTGTCCTGTGTGTTGCTCCTTCACAGACAGGGACAGAGCAGGAGAAATAGATTTTTTTTTTTTTTACACAAACTGAACTGAGATCCATCCCAAAGAAAAAAAAGAAGCTATACACGCATATTCACATAAAAGCAGCATAATGGCATCAAGCTTCAGACTTTACTTCAGAGACAGCAAAAACCTAAAGAGCTCTAAGATTTTTTTTCTTTATTTTTCTGGTGGGCTTTTTGTTCCTTAATTTGTATACGGTTGTTGATCAGACAATAAATTCACTTTCATTATTTTCCTTTAAGTCTTTTTTGTGTCTCATTCCATATTTTGAACCTAGTGAGCATGATGCATGTGGATTTCTCTATACCAGTAGGAGTGTCACATGTCCATGTTGTTGTGTTCACTTATTTTCACTTAGAAAATCAACAAAACATGGGCGTCCAAACTTTCACATATGACTGTAGCTCAATAGGCTGTAAGTCTGTTCCAACAACATTACTCCTCCAACTTACTCCTTGTATCTCCTGGGCTGCTTAAGCTTCAGCAGTAACTGTAGTGAATGTTTTGGCAGAGAAATGCTGAATCATGATGATGTGATATAGTTATATTGAGAATGTGGCTTCAGTCATTTAGTCTTTCAGAGAAATACTGACGTAAACACGCTTGACGCAAAGCTCGCATGAGGAACAGCACCAAAATGGGCCTATCCAAGCTCCGCCCACAAATGTACTCTTTCACAGCAGCCGTTTTTCACTTCAGCCCACGAGTGATGGTGAGCAGATAAAAAAATGGCCTAATGCTCTGCACGCATGTTGCACATTACTGTAGTACAGCTTGTGCAAATACACAAGCATTTTACTCACAAGTGTAATAGCATATGTAATTATAATAACAACATATATTATCTTATGTAGTTACACATGTATAAAAGGTAAATAAGACTTTATTAAAGACTTTTTTCCAATAAGACTTTTCTGATTGTAAAAGGAGCTGTTATTTACCTACATTATGATATACTTGAAGATACACTTGTATAATTACATAAGCTGTGCTACTGTAATCCATCTGTAACAGTGAATACATCACCAGTAGTTACATTATATTTGCATTCACTATTAATATGTAACTACACAGTTAATTGAGAAAGAAAATAAAGAGAGACTAATTAGTGTATATTCACTCTGCTGTATTTGACTGAATGGAAATTTGATTGCATGGAATGTTTTGAATGGGGTGAGACCCGTAGATGGTGACATATCACAAACACTTTGGTAAGGTTAGAAAAATGAACAGAAAATGTAGATTACACTGAACTAAATAACAATCAGATCAAATAGGTTTATTCTAATTTATTTCTTTAATTATGAGCTCCAACTCATTAATGTAATATTTAGTTACTGGTCATTAAGAGCTTTTGGTATGAGATGCTCACAGCTGGAGGACAAATAGTAACAAATGCACACAAATGCTGAAATTAGATGTACTGATAATATACAGTAAAAAAGAGAAAGGCTTTACAATAATTACATGAACAAGAAAAATTCACGGCACATTCATGAACAATAGACTCTCCATTATGATTACATCATCAGTTTGAAAAGTTCATTTTACATATTCATTAATCAGCAATGAGTGTATAGTATAATAGATTATATACACACTTAGTAATGTTGTAAATTCAATAAAATTAAATACTTTTCAGTGAAAAACTCCAACAATGAACAAATACTTACAGCACATGATCAAAAGAATATATTTTTATAACACATCAAAATAATATATTTTACTATTTCATATTTTAATATTTGTTATATTAACAGATATAATGTATCATGACAGCTCATGACATCATGTAATATCTGCTGTATAACATTCTATTACTGTAAATGAACAACAGCAAAATTAAAATACGGTAAGGTTTATTTACATGTATTTTACCTTACAGGTATTTACCATTAAATTTTAACAGAACATTGACAGTGATAATACTTTAAAAGTAATCTAGTAATCAGATGCTGTTTCTTTACATTGGTCAGTATGGAGTCCAGTGAAGCATTGTGATGAGCAAAATCTCCCTTTTATTCAAACTTTCAACAGAATGAGAAGCAGAAGTTTTCTCAGGATGTGGTCAGTGAGCTGGAGAATAAAAAGGTCTGTGTTATTTCCCGCACTCTCAGAGTGGATACTGCTGAACCAGAGAGAGAGAGAGAGAGAGAGAGAGAGAGAGAGGTGAACAGTTCTGTTCTCTCAGTAAAGATGTGGCTCTGTGTGTTTCTGCTCTACTCTGTGCTGCAGGAATCTTCAGGTGAGTCTACACGACTGTGTGAGTTACTCTTCATGTGTATCACTGCTTCACTGTAGTGAACTGTAGACAGTGAACTGTAGATGAAATGTAGAAAAGTTCAGGTTCTAGATAGTTTGTTATTAGCAGTTCTTTATTGGCTTTTTCTCCTCTGATCTTGTCTTATCTCTTATTTTTTGGAGTACTACATGATGGAAAGCCATATAGCTGTGTATTGATCACATGTCAAGCTGGACTGTATTCAATTCGGACACTATTTCAGCATTTTGTAAAATTAAATGTAAAAGAAATGCTCTGAAAATATAATAAAAATTTTAAAAAATTAATTTGCTTTTAATTTTGGCGGAAATTCTGCATGTCACTACAGAAAAGCATTGCATTTCATGTTTTTCTCTGTAGTTTTCTCTGTAATTTGGCACAAATTCCTCCCTATACTCACCTATTTACACATATAGCAATGTTTGACTGTCTACCCCGAAATACACGACATGTCTCACTGAACATGAAATATCAACCGATTAGACTGACATAAGCTTGTTTTATACCAACATATCATGGAGCATAATGATAAATGAAGCTGTATTTTCCTGTTTTGCAATCTACACTGATGTTTTGCACACCTGTTTTGCAAAGTTACTCACAAGTGGACGAGTGAATCATCAGGAAGAGTGTATTTTGTTTCTGGGCCAAAAAACAATGAAGCTCCTTTGTTTACTGTTGTTGCAGGACTTGTATTAATATTGTTTACCATTTGGAAACATTTTTTACCTGACGTTTATTACAAAATGCCATTAATGGGCCACTACAGACCACTTCCCCTCAGTATAGGCCCGAGAACCACCAAAGTCTGCTTTGTAGCCCATTTTTGGTCCATGACCCAGTGGTTGAGAAACCCGGCTTTAAAGAACCTAAACCATTGCAAAACACATGATAAGGGTCCTCTTATTCTAAAGTGCTACCCCTGAATTCTATTAGCTCCCTTTCTATCATTGCCCCTGTGCCTGTCTTGAGCAAGATTCACTCTCAGAAGTCTATTTTGTGATTTTTGAATTTTGCCTGAGGAATCTGTTGTTTTTCTTTAAAGACACATCTTTAAATAAAAACTTTATATGCTTTGAAAAGGCCATTTTTTCCATTTAGGCACATTTTTAGGTCTTGGATCACGCATGATGTATAACTCAGAAAAACGTTTGCCATCTTAGTTTCTAATGCTGACTTTTCACAGAGCTGGATATGAATCATTCTACCAAAGTGATTAAAATTTAGACTAAAATCATTTTGCTTTGAGTGAGTCTAGCAGTGACACTTTTAGCTAATTTTAAGCAGAACTCAAATATGTGTTTCGGTAGTGACTATTCTTAATGTTCAGCACTGCTTTTTATATTTTGGGACATATTTACTTGAAAACAATAGGATCTAACAGCTCGCCATTTGGCCATTAGGCACAGGACATTTTTGTAATAAACTTTATTTACGTTAAAAATTAAAGTCATTAAAACTGGATATCTGAAATATCTGTCCTTAATTTGGTGAGCATTTATGATGGTATATCCATCAATGTCCACAGTTATGTCAGAATTTAAGTTGCAGTAAAACAATTACATTTTCTCCACTGGTCTTCTTTCTCAAACTTAACCTGCAGTGAGATTTCTTCCAGCAAACAAGTCCACTTTTTTGTGCTTTCATAGAACAAAACTACAAGCAGAGAAAACAGAGGCCCAGGGTCAGCAGAAGCCACAGCCCCAGAAGCCAAACTAAATCAAATCTGTTTCATAGTCCATTAAGTCATGAAATATCTAAATTTGTTGGTGCAGAACACTCTACCTGGACTCTGGTGCACACAAAACAACTGAACAGTGCTACGGCAAAAATCGTGGGTGTTGGTTCCAAGTGGACCCTGATTCAGTTCACTGCTGGTGGGAACACATTTTAATGATGGTCTGAGCCAAATGAGGGAAATCGATATCTTTTTTTAGTAGCACATCAGTGCTGTACAACACACAATACAGTATTGTACTCTACAGTCTTGAAAGATTCTTGTATTATAATAGTGAAGATTCATTATCAGTCAATGTGTTTCATTTTGGCACAAGCATCACCAACCTGATTTATTACATTCAAATTATCAAGCCAATCATAAAAAATAGACATCAAGTAAGGTTATAAAAACCCACTTACTGTTCATTTAATGAATGATGAACATAATTTCTTTTTGAATACCATAATGAACATTAATGTACAGGCAGGGATGCGGGAAGTGGTTGTGCTCAGGGTGCTGCAGATCAGATAATAATGAAGAGATCTTTGCATCATAATAATTACACCGATCAGGCATAACATTATGACCACCTCCTTGTTTCTACGCTCATTGTCCATTTTATCAGCTCCACTTACTATATAGGTGCACTTTGTAGTTCTACAGTTACAGACTGTAGTCCATCTGTTTCTCTGCATACTTTGTTAGCCCCCTTTTACCCTGTTCCTCAGTGGTCAGGACCCCCAAGGACCCTCACAGAGCAGGTACTATTTGGGTAGTGGATGATTCTCAGCACTGCAGTAATTCTGACATGGTGGTGGTGTGTTACTGTGTGTTGTGCTGGTATGAGTGGATCAGACTCAGCAGTGCTGCTGGAGTTTTGTCCACCACCCAAAATAGTACCTTCTCTGTGAGGGTCCATGGGGGTCCTGACCACTGAAAAACAGGGTAAAAGGGGGCTAACAAAGTATGCAGAGAAACAGATGGACTACAGTCTGTAACTGTAGAACTACAAAGTGCACCTATATAGTAAGTGGAGCTGATAAAATGGACAATGAGCGTAGAAAAGGTCATAATGTTGTGCCTGATCAGTGTATAGTGCAGTAAAGAACCTTGTGTGCTTGTTTTAGTGTGGACATTTTCCATTTGATTTTTTTTCAATATTTCATTTATAGAAATCTGCAGTAGCTACACTGTTTAGTTTAACACTGAATATTCATTACAGAGAGCCGAAACACTTCACAACATCTGTCACCCATTTAGTCACTGTCACTAAACACAAGCAAGTTGAAGTGCAAAAAGCTAAAATCTATGCAGAGTTAGAGGCCTGGAGCAGTAGCTGTTACAGAACAACAGCGCCTCACTTCATGATTTCATCCATTAAATCCAGCTTTTTTTTTTTGTTTTTTTTTTAATTACCATTATGTCTCCTGCTCTGTGTCTATTCTGATAGATCTGAGTGTGTGAGTGTGGGTGACACAACTGCTACACCACATCAACAATCTGATTGGGCACCATTTAGTTCATTTGAATAAAGTTCTTCCAGAATGAGAGGGCAGAGGGAGGATGTGCATCAGTGGTTTAATGTGTCAGTTATGTGTCTATATATTGTCGTATCTCAACACATTATAGCACGTTATGACACGTAGTGTTTGTTATTGAGTTTATGTTCTAAAATATGATGAAAAATGCTTAATGGAAGTTGATGTGATGTTTCTGCAGGTTGCACTGTAGAGCGAGGAGTGGGAGCAACCATCACCAAATCTGTGGGAGATTCTGTGGTGCTGCTGTGCTCCTGTACAAAACAAACAAAGGTTAATCCACAGACAGTGCAGTGGGGATATAGCAAGAAGTTCGTAGGAGGCGACTACACAGCTGAACACTCAGTGTTTCTAAAGAACGGCAGTCAGAATCAGCGCTACAGAGACAGAGTTCAGAGACTGAACCAGAATAAACCAGGAGATTTATCTCTAATCATCTCTCACCTCACTGAGGAAGATGAAGGAACTTATCTGTGTGGAGTCAAAGGGAAATATAACAGATCTATCATTCTCTATGTCAGAGGTAAATCTAACTGGGATTAATTTTGATGGGGGTCGGGTTCAGAATATACATGAAATAAAATCATCATGTATTTTGTAACCTTTATTTATAAAAGCAGCATATTCATATGTTTCTGTTTAATGTTAGACAGTAAATTAATGTTTTGTAGATCAGTAGAGCTGCTGAGGTTACATTCCTCCATCAGTTCCTACAGCCTCTTTACTTTCACCACTGCAGATTTTACTTCTTCAACATGGATAACATTATTCATTAAAGGTCACAAATTATTAATTATGTTGATCATAAGTCATTGATTTCCCTGTGCTATTCACTAAACATTAGTTATTACATAATAACTAAGTAGTTAATATAAAGTAATTGAGTCTCTGTTAGCTGAAATTTGAGTAATGCTTTACAGTAACTACATATACATGACACATTCATGGTACATTCATAAACAGTACAGTAACATTCCATTACAAAGACATCAGCATTTTTAACACACATTAAATTGATTCATTAATGAATAATGAACATATAATGTAATGAACTGAAAACACACAGAGATGTGGAGTACAAACTTCATGAAATGAAGTTCATTAAAATACACATCAATTATTTTCAGGGAACAAATGATCTGAAGCACATGATATTCAAGAGATAGCCATATTGCATTCAGTACTGATCTATTAATAATATTTAAAAAATCATGATTGATACGAATGAATGACATTTCACATTTCTATACATAATTCACTAATAATAATGAATGATCCTAAATGTGTAATATTACTGTACTGCACAGTTAATCAATGCTACAGGAATATTTCATGTATGAGTAGATACTGCATTTTGTTTGGATTTCATATCAGTCATTAATGACAATAAACGCTGTGATCAATAATGAATGTATTTTGGATTTCTCTCACAATGAGCTCACCATTTGAATAGTATTATAGGCTCTGCATAGATTTTAATTTATTAATAAACATATCATGAAGTTCACACTGAGCATCACTGACTGTGACAGTTCATAACATTAATAATTATCAATTATCCATCACTCATTCATCACTGTGCAGCCCTGTATGGAACTTTGTCTTTGGGTTTAATTTTTAGATTTTCACTACTTATTATACTATGAACTCCGGATTCAAACAGGACTTGTTAATAATATCTTCATTAATCTACTCATTTAGAGTCCCTCAAGTAAAGTGAGACATATTTGCTCCTCCTACATAACAGTGACATAACCATAACATACCATAAACACGTTATAGTAGATGTCACACACTCATAGTGATGCAGGATGATAACAGAATCATATTGATTCATATCAAATTGTATCAGATAATTGATTAAAAAAGAATTATCATCTGACTAATGTTCAGATTTGATTAACAGTTCAAACTGATATTTGATGATGGAATTACTGAAATGCGTAAGTGCAGAATGTTTAAGATGCTGTTCTGCACCAAAATATTGGCATTTTATTAATTTACTCCATTTGTAAACCTACAAAAATAAATTTTAGATTTCTCTGTAATGTAAACTCCACAGCAGTGAGTAAAAATATCCTTCAGACTGTAAATGTTTATGAATCAGCATCAGCTGATATTAACAGAGGAGTTAACAGTGGTAAAGACCACTGAGAGAACTGTTTACTGTGGTGTTGTTGTTGAGATGGTGATGATGTGTTTATCTGTATTTGTGCAGGCTGTGCTGTGCTGGAACAAGGGGAGAGAATGTTCTCCAGATCTCCAGGAGAGTCTGTTCTGCTGCCCTGTCCCTGTCCCACAGACCAACACAAGATCAACCCTGACAGAGTCACATGGACTAAAAATCAGACTGCAGTGTGTAATGATACAGAATCCTACAGAGGCAGAGTCTGGATGTTCAACCAAAAACATTCCAGAAATTTCTCTCTCCTCATCTCAGATCTGACTAAAGAGGACTCTGGACGCTACACCTGCAGAGCTGATGAACACACATCATCTGTCGGACTAGAGGTCAAAGGTCAGCCAGTCAAATCATAATACAGTTTCAGTACTGATCACACTGCACCAGTGTAACTGACTCAGCACCAAATCTGTTTCCAGAAGCTTCTCTCTGTAAGACTGAAGAGAACAGTAACAGTAACTGTAGCTGTGGAATGTGATGGTAGTACAGATGTGACTGCTGTAATTAAACACACTGGAAAGAATTTTCATAACTGAAAACTACAAAAAATAATAATGCAGTTGTTACAATACATACAACAAATAATTTAGATAATAAAATATCTGAGACATTTACTCCTTTTATGAAGCCACACTCTTCTGTGGGATACAGATGTTTGTTTATTAAGCTAAACACTCAGCTGGTCAGCATTAGGGCCCAGTAGCAGCTCTGCACAGTAGCCTCAGTGAAGAGTGTGATCTGGCTCAGCTTGTGAGACTCTATTCCTAACTGTGTGTTTGAGGCCACAGTGTGGATCTGAACTCCAGCTGCAGTTCACATAAGTTTCCTACTGCATGTATTACTGAGAGTAAATGAGAGCGGCTGCCCGCCAGCTGTGAGCTACAGGAGAATTACTCAGACTACAGCGGCTGGTAAAGCGAGCGGGGCTGAGTTTAGTGAGTGTTCTGGTATAAAGTGGTTTTGAGTGAAGAGCTGATATTTTCATTTTAATCAGATGGATAAAAAGACACTGTTTCCTCTCCTGCAGTGCTCACTGTTCAAACAGAGCCAGCAACCTGATCAGGGGCACAGGATCCCTGTTTTAGCATTTTATCGCAACTTCCTATGATAAAAATTATTAATCGGTATGTATTTTTACCTTGTAGTATTATGGTTTATGTTAAAAATTACAATTAAAAATAGAGTTTGTGCAATAGTGCAAAATAAGAAGAATAAAAAAGCAAAACTTTTTTCATTCAGTTATTAAAGAAAACCTTGTCTTTAGCTTTTCAGATTCTTGTTGAAAATGTAAATATTTAAAATGATTTTTATGGACTATTTAAAAAAGAAATATTCAACAGTTGCAGTTCTAGACATAAGGGGTATTTTAAGGTGTAGGAAAGTGATGTTCAAGAAAACTGGACATTTTCTCCTAATAAAAAATTCAGGTTTTAGACAAATTTTACAGCATTTTCATGTAATGGAAAGGAATGAAGCTCTTCAAATGCAGTTCATTTATGATTTACTGTTTATGTAAACATATATAATATATAATACATACCATATTAATGGTCAGTTAAAGACTTTGTGTTGTTGTTTTAGGCTGCGCTCTGTCAGAGATTAAACAGACTGTTCCAGTCAGTAGATCCTCAGGAGAGTCTATTCTTCTGTCCTGCACCTGCACTGACCTGCAGGACAGACCTGAGAGAGTTCAGTGGAGAACACCAAACCATGAAGATCTCCTTCAGCACTACAGTGGCCGAGTTCAGACGTTGAACCAGAACTCTACAGGAAATCTCTCTGTACTGATCTCAGACCTGACTGAAGAGGACGGAGGAACTTATTCATGCTGGATAAACCAGAATCAGTACAGGAACTTCAGCCTCACTGTTAAAGGTAAACTGCTGAATTTAAACTTACTGTATTACTACAGAATTACTACAGAACTACTGTAAGTTTTGTTAAAAATCTTAGTTATTTAGGTTTATACTGTGTGATTTGCTCACCTGCCGTGTTATGACTGGATCAGAATTGATAAATAGGTTTTAATCTGTTCAGAAGCTTGGACTGAGGCCTCCATACATCTTTTTTATGATAGTCATGATACAGCATGTAAACAAATCTTGAGCCCTGTTTAGTGCCCACACTGTACAGTACAGCTGCTGTTATCATGCATCACGAATGAAGAGCAACATGTCAGTTCCTAACAGCTCAAGGCAGCCGCAAAGATGTTCCAAGCGGTGACCACAAAGAGTTTGCATTTAAGTGTATTTTTCAAAAGTGTATTTAATATGTCTGTATTGTATACTAAACATATTATTTTGTTACAGCTTATGACAGCGTAAGTGTATTTAAATTGTATTTAGTCAATGATTAATATTAAATGCATTTAGTTTTGCTCTTGAGTGCTTTAATCAAACAATTTAAGTTGCAATTCAAAAGTAGATTTCAGTGTTTAGTTTGCTGGATATACCAATACACTTCAATACTACTTACTGAGTTACTAAATGCACTTCAATGCATTTTCAATTGTACCTCAAGTAAATGCTCTCAAGTGCATTTTCACAAAAAAAAAGCTTTTTGTGCATTTATAAAACATGTAACTATACACTTAAATATATTGTTAGCAATAACTAAACTAAACAAGTAATATTGAAATACATCTTCTTTGCCTACAATAACTATTCTGTTCTAAATTGGAACAGCTTATGTTGCAGTGGAGTTAAGTGAATAAAGACATAAATTCTACGACAAATTTTAGTCTAATACTGATAACCATATCTGATTGATATTTAGTTAGAGGTATAATGCTGAAAAAAAAGAAAAAACTAAAAAAAAAAAAACAACTGAGGCATCTTTTAAAATATAATTCCTTAATAACAATGATGATATTTACAAATGTTTTTGTCTATTTGTGCTTTGGTATGTTAAGAAATACAGTCATTCTTTTTTTTGTCTGTAATTTCCTACAGCATATTAAAATATTAAGATCTAATTTTAAATATGTTCATTTAAAAACATATAGGAACGTATATTTGCATTTTGATAAATTACAAAAAAAAAATCTACTTTTAGTATTCTCTATATAATTCAAGTACACAACTTGTGTCGTTAAAAGTAGCTTGGATGTTTTCATTAAAGGCATTTGGTTTGGGGACCTCAGTCAGTCCTGTCAGGTAAGGACTACACCAGTCTCGAGAGTTCCTGTCCATTCTGGTCCACTCTATCATGAACTTTGTCTAGTGATGGAGAACAGGTTGGACTTGGGTGTCTGGCTTGTGCTATCCACTGACGAAGCTGTGGCTACAGTATGACCGATGTTGTCTAAGGGATTATTTAGGAACATAAATTAGAAGTTAGAAGCTTAAAACCGATGCTAACTGTGTCCTGAGTCAATAACTTCAGACCTACTAATATAATAGTAACAAGTTTTACCTTGACTTAACAAGGCTGAGACAGTCACATTTTTATTTTGGCAAATCCCATCAGCATCAGAGCCAGGAGGCTGCACAGAGGGCATCAGTTTAGCAGCCACTTTGCTAAAGCAGTCAAACAGTGTTCCAAGAAGGGAGACATAATAAGGTGTGGGTAATCACGTGTTTGTGCATATATATGTGTCCCCTGTAGGGATGGGAATCTCTAGACACCTCACAATTTGATTCGACTACGATTCAGAGGCTGTGATGCGATTATAAAATGATTTTTGATGCATCTATTTTTCTTTAAAAAAACAACAACTTGGTACTTTTAAAGCAAAGTATTTGTAACAATCCCTAATGAATTTATTTCCAATATATTGTATTAATAAACAAATGGAATTGATTCACTGCTCTTGTTTGGAGCACAAGATGCAGTCTACCACTCATCTGTGCGCTGTTACGGTGAAATAAGATTCTGTGGCAATGGGTGTCCATGCAGCAGTTTACAGCTATCCTACCTGTTTTCTTCAGTGATTACATAACTTCAGTTTTGGGCTTATTGTAGAAAGTGGGACTCCAAAGTGGGAAAAATAGCACGAAAGCCCTGGTTTCAATGATTTAGAACAGACACAAATCCTTGGCAATAAAAGTTGCGATAGAGTTTGTAATTTGCTTCTGAGTTGGGTGGAAGCTTTGACATCGCTTGCTTGATAGTGCTCTGCTTGGCAGCAAGGACAACCAGACAGAAAATGGGTGGATGTAATATGGTTTCTCAACTTTATCGCTTCCAAAATATTTTAGTTTAGTGTGACACAACTTGCATATAGTATGGCTCTTATTCAGGTCCATTTTCCACAGAACGCAAAGTTCTTCCATATGCTAGCTCAGGGGTCGGCAACCTGTGGCTCTTTTACTGCCCTGTTGCAGTTCCACATCAGAATTAGATTTTTAGTTAAAAATAAAATAATCCTCCTTTACAGTACAATAAAGCTCTGCTGATCTTTCAACACAGTTTAACAATAGTAATAATATAATACTGCTAGCTCACCAAGCTAGTAGCTAACAAAAAGGCAAAGAGAGAGATTTAAGATGAACATCGATAATTTGGAGATGAATGGACTTACTTGCATTTATAATCACTCCAGCTGGTTTCCTGATACATTTAATCTGCAATGAGAAACTGACAAACACTAAAAAACATGAAGCAGAAGTCAGTTTCTCATTTGAATTTTCTAGTTTCACCTTAAATGGTGCAGCAGTTACATTCTGGCACCTTAGGCACCATTTAAGGTGGAACGGGAAATTCGAACAAGAAGCTGGCAAATGAGAAGCGACTTCAGCCTCATAAAAAGTCGAACATTAAGAGACATTTTACAAGAAACTACTACTTTTGAGGAAAAGTTTCCTGCTGGAGATGCGAGAAAAGCAGCTACAGCTGAGCTGAAGCTTAAAGCAGAGCAAAGTAAGTGCTGTTTTTGTTTATATAATATTTTTTACCCTACACTAGGACATCAGCACATACTGAGACATATTTACAGCCAAGATGGTAAAATAAACTCTGGCTCCCAAGGGGGTTGATTTTTGTTGGAAGGACAAAATGACTCTTATAAACATTTTGGTTGCCGACCCTACACTTGTTTTTAGTGTAGCGTGTCACCACAGACTGTCCAGGCACTGCACTTCTGCACTTGCAAGTTTTTCCTTTTGCATTCCATCAACATTACATTATCAATTAAAATAAAATAAAAAAACAAATAAATAAATAAAATACAAAAAATATAAATATATACATTTGTGAATCAATTCTGAATTTTCCACATCCGCATTGCAATGCATCTAAGAATTAATCTGCCCCCACCCCCCACTATCCCGTTAGTGACTCTTTGTAATACTTTGTATGTGGTTGATGCATAGCTGCCTTTCTGAAGTTGGTGTCTGATGGTGGTGTTTGATCTTTGTATTTAATCTTGATTGGGGAAATGCTTTAAGTATGAATTCCACCTGTGATAGTACTGTTTGCAGGTGGCAAAAAAACTTTGAAGCTTAGTTTGGCGTTGGTGAGCAGTACAGGGACATTCACACTGTCTAATTTTGATATTTGAGTATCGAGCATTTGACGTCATTAAGTGATATCCAGTTCATCTCATGGGAAAAAAAAATGGCTTTAACAAGTGAAAAACAGCTGAAAACAACTGAAGGACCTGAGGTAGGTTGTCATTTTGGATGAGTATCTGAGGCTGCCTCTTCAGTGGGCTAATAAGCTAACAGAGCTAACAAACATCAGGTTGAATGCTGATGAGCACTTCTTGTCATGAGGTATTTTCGCCTCAATATGCCAACAGCTTATTTGTCAGAAAAATATATTTTTATTGTTTTGGTTAAGATTGGTTAGTTAACATTACCTTAGTTAACATTAACTAAGGTAGCTAGCCTTGTTAGTGATACAACCACGCTAACTTTGCCATCTGAGTCACATCCTTAACAACACTTCCTTGGCAAAGCAGTTACGTTCAGACACTCATGTTTTGGAGTATCAAAAACGTATTAGATATTTTGACTGGTTTTTGCATCATCTTCAGTGTGTAAAGACTTTAAGGCACTGGCCAATTAGATCATTAAATGAAGCTAACTTGGCCAGCATTGTAATCTGTAATAACAGATCTGTGAATTTTGCCATATCAAGATATAATTTTACAGATATGATAAAAATTGATACTTCAGTTCAAAACTTCTCAATCACTATTGAACACATAAAAACATAATGCAACAGTAATGAACAGAACAGAAACACTGTGCTTCTGTATGTTCCTACAGGCTGCACACTGTCAGAGACTCAGGAGAAACTGATTATCAGATATCCAGGAGAGTCTGTTCTCCTGCCCTGCTCCTGCACTGACCAACACACCAAACCTGTAAGTGTGAAATGGGAGCATGTAGAATCAGGAGGGACTGAGGTATCCAATAAGATGACAAACTACACAGGCAGAGTCCACATGTTTAATAAGAACCTTCCAGCAAATCTCTCTCTACTGATCTCCAACCTGACTGAACAAGACCAGGGAACATACAGATGTTCAATCAACAACAATCAGTCCATCAACATCAGACTCGGTATTAAAGGTAAACTCACTTAGACATACAAAGACTTTGCAACTTAACTTTTACCTACTTTTCCATGCTGCACCTGTACTGAAACTGATAACTACCATCATTTGGCAGTTTTGCATTGAGTAGTTTTTAGGCACTGAAGGGATGTCTGATATGCCACAGTTAAACAGTTCTTAAAAACACTGGAACAAAAACAATGAATTTGTTTAGCATAGCATCTGTTTTAAAGAGAAACAAATATACAGTCAAACATTTCTACACCCCAGTGAAATTACGTTTTGTTGATTTTCTAAGTGAAAATAAGTTAACATGTTTTACAAAAGAAAATTTTTCCTGCAAATACTAGTGCACAATTTCTATTAATTAATTAGTCAATTACACTTTTTAAAAAAAATTGTTTAACATAGTATAAAATATATGTACTGTTCCATTGCTTTTGCACAGGCCATTTAGATTTATTTATTTATTTATTTAACCATTATGTCAAATTTAGTACATAAGCAGTCAGTCTGCATTAAAATGCGGAGAAGTGTGTTTTCTGTAGAAGAGGTGTTAACTTATTTGCACTTAGAACATCAATAACATGTAACTTGACCAGTAAATACAACTAAGTAATATAACTTGACTCTGTTATTTGAATGATATCTTTTTTATTGTGATATCACTTTTGATTTAACTGAACTTTAAATAGCAAGTTAACAGAACAAGAATGTGTTTTATGCCCTGTGCATTTATATATAATAGAAACTTATATATTTATAAGTTAAAATAACTCAGTTTTGTAGGCAGCCCAGTAACTAACTTTAAGATAATTCCCCATTTTACAGTGTAGTCCTTGTTATGTTGCCTTTAATGTATATGTATATAAGCTATATGTAAATCAGCGCTGTTCTCAAAGCTGAAACAGTCCTTAGAACTTCAGTAAGAACAGGTAAATCTAAACATCTGTACAACGAATAAGGACATATGTAAATGAGATTATTCTCATGACATCATAGAAACAATGAATTCAAAATTGGCTGTATTGCTGCTTAGTTTTCATGTACGGAATGCTAAACTTCAAAGTCCTTTATTTTAAAAAAAGAGCAAGAAATTTGGGTTTTGATGATAAAAGCCCCTAAAAATGACTCTTATTAAATCTTAATGCAGATTTTGGTCTTGTTGAGAACAAGATTCTAATCCACCATCTTGAACACTGGGTCCGCCTCTCCAGCAGAGTTTTAGAATGGTTTAAATCATATTTAATGAATAGACAGCTCTTGCTTTCAGGGGAAAATCATTCATCACTTTTGTGGAGTCCCACAAGGTTCAGTTTTAGGGCCTATGCTTTTCTTTTTTGTACATGTTACCTCTAAGTGATGCCATTAGGAAACATTATCATTTTTTATAGCTATGCTGACGATACACTATATTTCCATTCCTTCTGAAGATCAAGACTCTGTAGACGGGCTTACCAGCTATGTGTCAAATATTTCTCAGTGGATGTCATAAAATTTTCTACAGCTAAGTCACAAAAAAACTCAGAGAAAAATGTTTTGTGAGAAGTGCAGTTCTTTAGCTTCATAGTAGGAAATCTGGGTGTGATCTTAGACTTTGTTTTAATCTCAGAGCAACGCAGAGAAACTTCTTAATGCATTTGTTACAAGCAGAGTTGATAACTGTAATCCTCTTCTTACTGGAGAAAACAATCCATCCTGTATAACTCATACAAAATGCAGCAACACGGATTCTCCCAAAAAGAAAACAGAGAGATGATATCACCCCTGATTAGAAACTGCACTGACTACCTGCATCTTTTAGGATAGCTTTTAAAGGCTTTTTAGTTTTAGACTCTAAATGACCTGAACGTGCTGTCTGTTTATGTTCCAGCACATGACCATAGATCTGCAGATACTCAGTGCTCACTTTTAAGAAACATGGGAAAATGTATCTATTTAACTCTTTCTTTGATCTCTCATTGTCTTATTTCATTTAAATTAATACTCATACTTTCTTCTGTTACTGTTAAGCTACATCACCTGTCTGTAAAGTACTTGCTGTCAACAGTATGAAAAGTGCTTTATAAATAAAGATATTATTATTATTATTATTATTATTATTATTATTATTGTTGTTGTTGTTGTACGTCCTCACAGAGTACTTACAATAATATTGACCATGATCTAATTTTAAATATGCTGCCAGAGATACGGAATTACACTCAAGCTGTATGCGGCACATGCCTGATAATCCTAAATGAAAGAAATGACATAAGAATTCATATAAAATATGCACAACAATGTTTTTAATCAAATTAAAAAAATAATCTGCATATTCAGCAATTTTCTGTTTGTTTTAATGAGCTATGAGTAAATATTTAATGTGAAATTACAGTACAAACCCATTTTTACAGCAAAAAATACCCCCTACAATGCCTCCAATCCTGGCACCAATCCTGAGATTCCCATCATCATCATCTACATTTGTGCACTCTTACTGATCCTGCTCTTACTGATAGGAGAAGCTGCTTTCACCTACTGGAAATACAGAAAAGGTATGAATAAGTGTACATGTACTAACACACACAAAAAAAAAATACCACAAATATGCAGCTTATTATACAGCTTGTTATGTTCAAATTCCTCAGGAATAAAAAGGAGTAATGAAAAAGGAACAGGACAGAGAAGAAATGAGGTACAAAAAATCATCTCTAAACAATTTCACTATCAGAAACGGAAAGATAACTTATTTACTAATATGTGTAGCAAATCATGAAACTCATGGCTTTCTTTAGGATGATATAACATACTCAACTGTAATCCACCGTGGAAACAGCAAACCACCACAAGACCAGGTATCTTTAAATTTCTGAACATTTTCAATACAGAAGTGTTAGTGTCTATAAATGTGTTGATAAAGCTTATCTGTCTTAGTGCCCCATTAAAGCCATGCCCATGTCATGTTCAGTGGAATGATAAAGCACTCTGGGTTGCGAAATATAAAGTTTGCCAAGCCATTTAATACTGTAGTAATCTACAAGTTTCCTACTGTGTAGTACAGGCTGTACTAATGACACTAAATATAATGGAATACACTCTGCTGCCTGAATGCAAGTTACCCCAAACACAAGGTGTAAAAAGCAATCAATACTAGGGATTTTCCAACCTGATCCAAAATATCAGAATCAGGGCCTGTCTGGGCATATTTTAATGGATCAGGCACTGGCTATTTTAAGTACTTTAACATGTGGCCGGTCAGTGTGTATATCGTTTTTGGGTGGATCAAACCTTGTTTCTCCAAAATGTTATCTGTACAGTAGAAGGAAAAGATGCTCTCAATGTTTAATGGAAATTAAGTCATTTTAACCTATTTTATCCATCATACGTTTTTTGAACAAATTTTTTATCATGAAATTTTCTAGGCTCCCTAATTCCAGTAAAGGGAAATCTTGATGCTTCAGCATACCAAGATGTTTTGGACAATTGTATGTTTCCAACTTTTTAGGAACAGTTTCAGGACGGTCCTTTCTTTTTCCAGCTCCTTTAGGTGTAATGTGTAGTTGTCCCAATTAGTTTGTCCATATAGTGTACATATATACATCTGTGACATCTGTAATTAATACATAATGTTAATATCCATTTTAAGTAACAACAATTTGGATGGTTTAGCAAAGATTAATGTATGGTGTGCCAGCTGAAATTAAGCTTGGGTTCTAAGGAAGAGGAGTATTTTCATATGCACAGATTATTATTCAGTTTAGCTATTTCATTTAACCAGCTAAACTGCAAAGGAAAATAGTCACCTTATAACAAACAAGTGTCACTGATAACCAGGGATGGGGGAGTTGCTGTAGTGCGCTACTTTTAGTAGTTAACTACATATTTTTGTAGCTAATAGCTGTAGCCGCTGCAGTTTTATGAAATTTAGCTAATAGCTGTAGCGGCTTAAAACTTTTTGTGTAGCTGTAGCGATAATTTTCGCTACAATTTCGCTACAGGCTTCAGGCAATCCATGCAAAATCTGAACCACAGAACGCGGTCGTTAACTGGGCTGGTGGTGATTGTGCAATCCTGACTGAGCCACAGACAGTTCGAGTAATTGGGCAAGCGTTCTCCCCTCACAAGTAGACTTCCCTCAGGGGTCACAACCAAAATATAGAGCCATTTTGTCCTTTCAACAAAAATAAAACCACTTTGGGAGCCACAAGATTTTATGTCTGGTTTGCCATCTTGGCTGTAAGTATGTCTCAGTACGTGCTGATGTACTAACAAAGGCTAAAATTTTAATGAACAAAAACTCAGACTTACTTTGCTCTGCTTTAAACTTCAGCTCAGCTGTAGCTGCTTTTCCCCTCCTCAGGAAACGTCTCCGCGAGCTTCTTGTAAAATGTCTCTCAATGTTTGACTTTCTGCAAGGCTGAAGTCACGTCTCATTCTCCTGCTTCGCATTTGAATTGTCCCGTTCCACCCTTAAATGGTGCCTGAGGCGCCAGACTGTAGGCTGTTTTTAAACACTGTGTCCACTCACTGTCCACTCTATTAGACACTCCTACCCTGTCAGTCCACCTTGTAGATGTAAAGTCAGAGACGATAGCTCATTTGCTGCTGCACAGTTTATGTTGGTCATCCTCTAGTCCTTCATCAGTGGTCACTGGACGCTGTTGGCTGGATATTTTTGGTTGGTGGACTATTCTCAGTCCAGCAGTGACACTGAGGTGTTTAAAAAGCAGCACTGCTGTATCTGATCCACTCAGGCCAACACAACACACACTAACACACCACCACCATGTCAGTGTCACTGCAGTGCTGAGAATGACCCACCACCCAAATAGTACCTTCTCTGTGAGGGTCCATGGGGGTCCTGACCACTGAAGAACAGGGTAAAAGGGGGCTAACAAAGTATGCAGAGAAACAGATGGACTACAGTCTGTAATTGTAGAACTACAAAGTGCACCTATATAGTAAGTGGAGCTGATAAAATGGACAATGAGCGTAGAAACAAGGATAATGGTCATACTGTTATGCCTGATAGGTGTATATTGAGATGATGGTGAACACACGCAAATCCAAAACCAACGAGTTATTTTGACTTTTACTATTTGAAAAAATAGTAAAAAACTTGCTTCAGTGTGCCAGGAAGATTACCAACATATTGGAGTTTTTATACTTATAAAGTATATCCATGCATTAAGCATGTTGCAGTAATGAGTCTTTCCTTTCAAGGACAATGTAACATACTCATCTGTAGGACCTGAAAAAGACAAACCTGCCAAGGTGAGAGCATATACAGTCAGAAATTGTGTGATTAAGATGAATGTGCAGCTAATCCTACGTGTTTAAAGAACTGACTGACCTGTATTATTTGTTTCTCTAGGATAATGTGACCTACTCCTCCTTAGTTCATGGCCAAAAAGGAAAAGCAACACAAAGACAAGTGTGTGTGGATGTTTGTAGTATCCCCTTTTTTAATGCCTTCAAACCATCCCCAAATTTTTTTCAAGCCATCATTCAATAAATATCAAACCATCTATCTGAACTGCTAACTAGGAGAGAAGAGCTGGTTACCAGTAGCTTAGCTAGCATGATAACAGCTCTGATCACCACAGAACAGGTAGGTTTAGATGATATATTTCAAAATAATTATTAAAATCTGAGGTGACAGAAGTTGTTTAGATCTGTAGCCTGATGTGTTAACTTAAAGCTAGCTTAGCAAGCAGGCTACAGCCCTAAACAGTGCCATACACCACGTTACAGTCTTGATTCTAAAAACTGTTGCTCTGTTGACACAAATTTAGATCCTAAATAAGTCGAGAGGCTGGTGTTGGAGTGACAGAAAGCCAAAGTGAAACCTGTTCTGCTGTGTTTGGGACTGTAGCGCTTGGGCTAAGCTAATAAGAGCTTAGTTAGCAGATCAAACATAACACACCACAGTACAGGCTTATTTGTAGCTAACTGGTGCTAAAATAACACCCAAACATGTTCTTTGATGTGTGCTACTTTCATGCTTATTTTTTCTTTGGCTCTGATTTCCTCCCCCATTAGTGAGTTCCCACACCACTAATCAGTGAGCCCTTTTAAATATGAATAGGCAAAATGTTTATTTATCCATTCAGACATGGAACAGAAATTTAACATGAAATCTCAAAGCGCTCAACCCCAGTGTGTGACTGATAAAGACAGATAAAAAGAATTCATTAACTGCAAAATTGTCCAATGTTTTGAATGGCTTCAATGTTCTCTCCAGGCTGAGGAGGACGTGACATATTCAGATGTAGCTTTTCACAGAGCGGACAATTCAGCAGAACAGGAGGTACATGATATGTTTTTGGGATCAGTGTATAGATGAAGATCTATAAATAAAACATTGTGTTAATACTCTTACAGAATGAGGTAGCAAATGATTTCATCCTGTATTTATTTAATTTCCAGTCAACACAGTCATTGCGTACGTAAATTCTTTAATCAGCAAAGGGAAAGGGATGATCCACCATCCAAATAATACTTGCTTTGTGGTCGTCCTGAAGGGGTGCTGACCATTGAAGAACAGGGTAAAAGGGGGCTAACAAAGTATGCAGAGAAATAGATGGACTACAGTCTGTAATTGTAGAACTACAAAGTTCACCTATAAGGTACAACCCCATTTCCAAATGGTGTGCAAAATGTAAATAAAAAAAAAATGCAATGATGTGCAAAGCATTTAAACCCTATTTTTAATTGAAAATGGTACAAAAACAGCATATCAAAACCAATACTGGCTTGCCGTGATCTCTGGGTCCTCAGATGGCACTACATTAAAAACAGACATGATTTTGTAGTGAAAATCACTGCATGGGCTCATGAACCATTGTATGTGAACATAGTTCATCGCTGCATCCAGAAATGCAAGTTAAAACTCTTCCTTAGAAGAAGCCATACAAACCGGATCCAGATGTCTTTTTTGGGGAAGACCTTGCTTATTTCAGCAGGACAATGCCAAACCACATTTTACACATATTACAACAGCATGACTCTGCAGTAAAACTGGCTTACCTGCAGTCCAGACTGTCACCCACTGAAAACATTTTGTACATAATAAAATGAAAATATGACAAAGGAGACCAAAAACATCAGAGCAAATGAAATCCTACATAAAGCAAAAATGGGAAAATATTTCAGTTTCAAAACTACAGCAGTGTCTCCTCAGTTCTAAGCACTTACAGTGTTGTTAAAAGGTGATGCAGCACAGTGGTAAACATGCCCCATCCCAACTTTTTTGAAACGTGTTGCTGGCATGAAATTCAAAATGGGCATATATTAAAAAAAAAACAAAAAAAAAAACATAAAATTTCTCAGTTTCAACATTTGAAATCTTTGTACTATTTTCAATTAAATATAGGTAAATATGATTTGCACATCAGTGCATTCCATTTTTGTTTACATTTACATACACAGCTGCAAGCATGAAATCATGCAGATACACGCCAGCAGCTGCAGGTAATGTCTATGTCAACCATCCGAATCAGGGAAAAATTTGATCTCCGTGATTTTGACCGTGGCATGATTGTTGGTGACAGATGGGCTGGCTTAAGTATTTTTATAACTGACTGAGGATTTTCATGCACAACAGTCTTTAGAGTTTATGCAGGTTGGTGCAAGTGAGAAAAAACATTCAGTGAGTGGCAGTTCTGCAGATAGAAATGCCTTCTTGATGAGAGAGGTCTACGGAGATTGGTCAGATTGGTTCAAACTAAGAGAGGCTATGGTAATGCAGATAACCACTCTGTATAATTGTGGTGAGCAGAAAAGCATCTCAGAATGCATGACATGTTGAACCTGGAGGTGGATGGGCTACAACAGCAGACAACCAGGCTGCAGTGTTCACAGGCTCACCAAAACTGGACAGTTGAAAACATGGCCTTGTCTGATGCATCTTGATTTCTGCTGAGGCACACAGATGGTAGTGTTAGAATTTGGTGCCAAGAACATGAATCCATGGATCTATCCTGGATTTGTATCAACAGGCCAGGCTGATGGAGATGATGTAATGGTGTGAGGATTGTTTTCTTGGCACACTCTGGGCCTGTTAATACCAATCATTGCACAAACTGAAGTATTGTTGCTGACCATGTTCATCCTTTCTTTGCCACAATTTACCATCTTCTAATTGCGACTTCCAGCATGACAGGGCACCATGTCACAAAGCAAAAGTCATTTCAAACTGCTTTCATGAACATGTCAGTGAGTTTAGTGCTCTTCAGTGACCTTCCCAGTATTCAGATCTCAATCCAACAGTACACCTTTGGGATGTGGTAGAACCTGAGATCCGCACCATGAGGGGGCAACTGAACAATCTGCAGCATCTGCTTGATTCACTCATGTCAACATGGACCACATTCTCAAAGGAATTGGGAGAAAGAATTGAGTCTGTTTTGAAAGCAAAGAAAAGCCCCACCCTATATTAGTATATAGTTCATAATAAAGTGCTCAGTGAGTGTACATAATCAATACATTGTGTTATTATCTATTTCAAGTGACGACGATTTGGATGAACATTTATTTTAGTGCTTCAGTAGTGTAAATACTACCTTCTGTTGCTTCCAAGGACCTAAAACATCTTCCAAAGACCTTCTCGACAGCCAGTCATCTTTTCAGATCCCTAGTGTTGAGTTGTCTGCTCAGAAACACCTGAGAATTTTTTCAGATTTGAAGCAACAATGGAGCTTGATTTTCTCCTCTCTCTCAAAGACTCTCAAATCTGATGGGGCAATTTTGGTGGTCTACAGGTGACTGCAGGTCTTGCAGGTGGTTGTTAGAAGTCCCATTTTTTACATAGCTTTTAATCAGTTTTCGACTCCAGTTTTGGAAACTCATATTTTTTCACCTATTTCATACAAGTGGTTCTCTTAAGAATTATGTCCTTTTAGCCACTTTAGATGCTCATGAGAAAGAAATGTGAAGGCAGCTAAGGTGAGTTACAGTAGTTGCTTGTCTTTTTGAAGGGCAACATACAATCAGTGAGATCTTTAGTAAGTAATTTTTTTTTTGGGAGGAGCTGTAACTGGTTGGCTTTAAGATTAAAAGGATGAAAGGGTTAAAGTCACAGGTGCACAAAGTAAAGAGTGGACATATTAACCTCTGACACAGCTGTTATATAAAGTGTTGTAGGCTTTGGACAGCTGTCTATTAATTATGTTTCCTGCTTATTTTTTAATGAACACTGAAAAATAAATGGCTTATGTAACATTTAGACTAGAAGGTAAATAAATGAAAGGGTGATCTCAAACTTGTGCACAGTTCTGTATCAGACCTCATTTAGTGCTTTACATGCTCAATCAGGAATCACTACAAATGGCTGATCTGGGTTTAGAAGGCAGTGATGTGTGGAAAGAGTGAGGCCCAGTCAACATTATGATGTTTATGTGTGTGTTTCCTTTTAGGACCAAGTGACCATCTCATCTGTAGCTGTCAAAGCTCAAAAGGACTCTGAAAAGCCCACTGTTTATGCTAATGTGAAACATGCCAAAAAAATAACAGTTACAAAAACATACTTGCCCTCATATATTACTACACAGTGGCGTAGCGTCTGGGTATGCAGGACATGTTCTTGCATACAGGCCTGTGTTCTGGGAGGTCTGTGAACTGTGTTTTATGTTATTAATGCATAATGACTGCTGTGTCATAAACACTGCCATGCACAGTTCTGCTCTGTTTCTTTAAGACCCACAATGCGCACCAGAAATTTCCTGCTACTACATTAATTTAAACCCAGAACGAAACCACAAAAAGCTGTAGTAGATGACATGTGGCTTGGGATTTAGTCCAAGAAAGCGATGTCAAACTAGTCTTTAAGACAAATAGAGAATGCTATCTGTCTATTACCTCATCTGACTTTACTAAACCAGTCAAGTTGTGACCCTAAGATCACTGCTTAGCAACTGTTGCTGTCTGCCAATACTTTGTTCAAGCTTTTTAGATCACCACATGCCAGTGTCTTCCAGATCTGGTCATAAGATTAGACTTTCAATATCCCAAAAGAGTAGAGTGTTTTGCTTTTTACTCACTTCCTAAGCAGGAAAAAAACAAAAAGGATGTTAGCTTGTATTTATCTGCGTGCTTACCTCACCATCAGCTGAACTTATGTATTTTCAGTGAAGTTTGCATCTTTTCATGGTGTTTTGGCTATTTATACTGTTTCACTCTGCCACTATTATGGTTTTCGTAACAGCCTTCTGTATTCGATCTCAATACCAAAAGCACCAATTTATACATCTTTTAGGTTTTCTATCATTATATAATTATCTTGGCTCTATGAAGATTTCGCATTATTATATCAGGTCATGCAGCAAACAGACTACAAGGTTACTACACACAGTAACTGAAAGCAAGGAATAAAGGAGAAAAACTGGCTGATGGGTAAACACATTAGCCAATTAGCCAAGCCACAGTTATCCGATCATAAATCTGAATTTTGGAGCCGATCCAGGCATCTTATAATGAATCAGGTATCGGCTATGTTAAACTCGAAAACATTCCGAGTTTATTTTCTGCACTCTCTGCCTCTGTAGAGGTGCTGTAAACAGATGATAACACCGCCATACATTTAAGTACCAAAAGCTATCAAGCTGGTTGACTGAGTGATAGCTGATAGCTGAAGGCGTGCTGTAGTTTTTTTTATGGTTTGGTGTGAATCGTAGATGTTAGAGTGTTCTGCAGTGGTGATGATTATATACGATTCTGAGGTCAAGTGTTTCACAAACTATCTCATGTTTAAGTTTGCTCGAATGCAAACATATGATTGGACAGCTTACAAGTTTCACTGCAAGAACAGTAAGACTTCTCTGCAACATGAACTTCACTCATTTTTAGATCCTATTAAGATAAGCTGTTAATAGTCATGATTATATATATATATATATATATATATATATATATATATATATATATGTGCGTGTGTGTGTATATATATATATATATATATATATGTTTTGTTTTTTTTGTTTTTTTTCATTAAGTGTACTAATCATTCTGGAGTTGACTGTATGTTTTATTCACCAAGTAAAAAGAAATCCTGCAATCAAATGTGCACAAAATGCCATATTTAAGTTACCTATAGAGGGTGTGTTCACTTATTTTCAACCTTTTAAACACCTTTTTAACAGCCTGTGTCTCCAAACCTTATGAAGGTTCTCAGTTAGGGGGCTGGTGGGAGATTAAAGTTGTGTTTGTCACATGTATTCCTGAGGCTTCTGGGAGCTGCACAAAGTGCTTGGACCCCGTTTGACCCCACTTAAATATATCAGTAATGTAATTGATAAACGGTACCTTGACAACTTCTAGCACTTACGACAGTTCATACACATCAATGTGTTTGATGAAAAACATACATTTCAGATGAAAACAAAAGCCATTTCTCCACTGCACAAAGTACAGGGTCCTTTGGGACCAGTAAACTGGAACTGTCCTTTTTCCTTTGGTCATCAGTCCAGTGCCGAAAATTCTGGCTTTATGTTTTTTAGTATCTGCTTAAAGATTAACCGAAACAGTACTAATAATGGTACCAAAGCATGTTCTTCTCTGGAAACACTTGCAGGGACTTTCCATGAACAGAGTTCATTTTAGGCCTCAAAACTCTTTAAAAATGTTTTTTTGGTCTTTTGTTTTTTGACAAAAGTATTAATCAAAGTAAATGCTTAACCTTCAGAAATTTTTTATTTTCCCACCTCAGACTGTCACATTTTTTTATATATTGTACATTACAATTACATGCATTGTAAATGTGGGGATTTTAATGAATATATTTTAACGCCAGTGAGGTTGGACAGCCCAAATTTGCCATATTAAAGTTACAGACATGTACAGATATTTTATACAATTTGTGATTATTTAAATGCTAATTTTACTGTAATGTAATAAAACTAATTTCTAAGTTGAATATTACTTTCCTTTTTACAGAAATAAAAACAAAGTCATTTCATTACATTTAAGAAGGTAATGGGACATAAATGGAAGTCTGTTCATGAACAGTGCCTGTTGCTGAAGCCAGTGACAATTTAGCAAATTCTTAAGTTAGCATATTCTTAACATAAGGATAAAATCACCAAGCACTGTTACATCAACAATACGAGTAAATATCAGAAAATGTAAATGTAGGATGGCACATTGTGTTGATATTTCAAATTATGAATTATGAATGATCAAATTATAAAGAACTTACTAAGGTGACATATGCTGGTGGGGAGGCTAATGCTATTAGCATTTATGCTAGGCTCCACATAGTGTTTTGCTCACAGTTTCACAATCGACAAAGTGTTTTAATTCTGCACTCGATTCTGTGTAACTGTAGACACTTGTATGTGAATTGTCTTTATTTGAGTGCAGAATATCACATCATTTAGTGTTGGCGTTATGCTATAATAAGCAAAATGACTAATGCATTTTCAAGGGAAGAAAGCCTTCTCTCTACATGAGTCTCTGCCAGTGCAGACACTGTTGAGAGTACAGAACAGTGCAGTATATCGTTTTATGTCAGCCAACTTGAGTAACTGCATCTAGCAAGATAATTGGCAGGGATGCACAGATATTTCAGCCACCAAAAATGGCCCAAAATGGCCCTTTTTTTTGTTTTTGGGAAAAGAAACACGGCCAAACATTTTGACCGATAACAAAAATTAAAAATAGGCCTACAACCATCTAAACCTACAAATTTACAAATATTGTTAATGGTAATGAAACTGAGATTGTATTTGTGTCCTTTATATCATTTTAAACAGTTTAAGCTGCAGCGAATCAACAGTGAAAATGTCAGTTGTGTGGAACTATTTCACAAATTTGAAGCAAAGAAAACAGGACACTGCATGTACACAAGTAAGAATCTCAGAAAATAGCTTTAAGCTTTAGATAAAAGATGATGTGGCAAAACACAGTGCAGATATATAATGTTCCAGTGCAGTCTGCTCCACTCATGAATACATCAGGTGATGATCAGTGATGCTCAGACGAAAGATCATTGAACCTCACGGCCTCCACAACAGTTCTACAATGCACCATATGAACTAGAAATGGATCATTCTGCTGAAGCTTCTGACTAAAAATCAAAGAGAATCCAGGCATCTCAGACTTGTGGGAAACACTTCATGCTTCTACGTATTACTATATACGTATTATAACTATTAGCCAGCAATTAATAATGCCTTTGTAAACTGAAACATATAATCTGTTATAAACATTTAATTAGTTATATAAACTCATATGTAAAATGCGTAAATAAGTACATAGATGTGTAAGTTTTCTGAAGCACCTAGTGAAGGTCTGGACCCATTGGCCATTTAAGGGGCAAACAGGACTGCTGATCTAGTTCCACTGAACCCAGACTAATATAGCTGATCTTCTGAAAACCATGACATCTTATGAAAACCAACAGAAGTGTCAACATCATAAGGTGAGAAAAACAATGGGTCACTGGAAAGTGCAACAAGAATCAACTCATGATAGTGAGCTGTTCTCATTGACTCTAAACTCTCTACACATTTTCTGATAAATTTAGTTCTCTGAAGCACCTATATAATATACTGTATACAGGGCAGCCCCCACTGGCTGGTAGCCAGGACATGCATGTCAGGGAGAAGCCACCTCTCCTCTATTTTTAAGGGCTGACACAATGTCACTTGATTATTCAAGAACCTCTTTTCGCTTTATGGATAAGCTCAGCTTTAACATAACCAGATTCAGGAGCTTATCTTAAATGTCCAGAGCCTAAGCTAACAACTTGGTTGCCAGGTGCTAACTTATCTAGTTGTGTGGTGTTATCGACCTTATTCCGTCACCATAGGAAGATGCTGGAGGCTAACACAGATCCACTGTCTCCAAACAGCAGCGAGTTAACCCATTTGCTAGCTTTTGGCTTTTTTCAGCTGTTCTTTGGCTAGTGTCATCTACCTAGCTACAAGGTTTGTAAAAAAACATTTGGTAATGTGCAATGGTGGAAGCGGTCTCCTTTACCTCCAAGATGGAAGAGAAGCCTCTCTTGCGAGTGTGCATATGTGGCAAAAAGATTTCAGGCACAATCTGTAAGGGCCAGGACTGGAGATCGACCTGCACCAGCCACCAGAGGGCGATGCAGAGCTGCTCCTAATCACGGGAGATCCGGTACACCTGTGGGATGGCCTATTTAAGAGCGAGGCTCTTTGCATGAAGTTCTTACAAACAACTTGGCCGGTAACTTGGGTAGAGATGAGGGTTTTTCTCTCACGTCTCTTTTGACTCTCTAGCCTCTCGAGATCTATCCTGTTTTTTCTTGAGTTGCAACTCCTCACTACTAAAAAAAATCTGTATTTAAGCAAGTCTTCTGTTACGTTCTTACTGTCTTTTGTTAAGTGTGAGATTAAAGAAATCTTTTAGTTAAGAAGCCTTCAGTTGGCATTTGTTTCATGCTGGCCTGCTTCCTTGGTAGTCCTTTGTTCTCCCTCCCATGGTAGTGTTTAGAACAGAATTCAAAGTTTTCGGGGTCATTGTTTAAAGGGTGCTCCTGTTGAGCTTATCCCATCTCCTTTGCGGTGGTGCAGCGGTAGCACATGCGCCTTTTACCAAGTGTGAGCAAGTTTGAGCCCCACCTCGGACGAACTCGTTAACTATCCTTAGCTGTATTCCTTTGCCTAATTAGTTCTGCATTAGGGTTCTCTTTTAAGCCTGTGTTGGTGACGCACTCGGTTTGAATTTCCCTCTGAGTGTGTCACCCATTACACAATCTCACCAGATGTGCTGCATGCCTTGGGCTGTGACAAGCCTCATCTGACTTCTGTGAGCGTTGTGCACATATCTCTCAAGAGTATCTGCCGCAGGCTAGTGTACCAAGCTAGTCTGTCTGAATGTCTGTGATGCTAAACCACTACTGGATGACTTCAGCAGACTCAGGGCCAGGCAGCAGATCTCCATGGATGTGGAGGACAAATCTGACTTGCTGAGCCATTCTGGGTCTTTTTTCTGATATAGGGGACTGCAAAGAACCCACCTTCATATCATGTCACCTAAGCAAAAGCTGCTGGAAATAATGGCAGCAAAACCAATGCACTGCCCCTCAGGGTGAATCTGCAGGACATATGGAAACGTGTAGCATACTGGTTGGGCATTCTGTGGCCCAGCGTCCTTATAGAGAACACCTGCTCCTGCTATGAATCAACGCAGCAACCCAGAGCCACCTGGGCAACAAGGCAACTGATGCCAGTTTTCCCTGAATGCAAAGAGGAAGTATCTCCCTCCTGATGAAAGCCCTTATCTGCCAAAAATCTTGTTCAGGGGGATAAGTGCTAAATTGTTTGGACAAAAAAGGCTGTTGAAGTGAAGTGAAGTGAAGTGAAGTGAAAAAGTGGCTGTTCCCACTTGCCTGCAGATCTGTCCAGCTCCTTGATGTTTTAGTGGACCCCAAGGGTCTTTTTTGGTTCTGCCATCACTACCATGCAGCAGTGCTATGAGGAAAAGAAAAGGGAAGATTAAGCAGGAGCACCAGTGCAGTAATGAGAAGAAAAAGTAAGGCAAAGCCTTGCAGATATGTCTTCCTGAAAAAGATACAGATGGCCAAATCTTTTGTCAGCAATTATAGTTCTGGGACATCTATGGTGAGAAGTAATTTTTGCAGAATTTTGGTCTATTTTTTTCAGCAAACCTGCTCTCACCTTCATATTTCACTGTGGGTGTTCTTGGGATCATACATTCAACCATTCTTTCTCCAAAGATGACAAGCCCATTACACATCTAAACATGTCTAATATATGTCTAAATGCTCATATGCAAATTTTAAATTCAGATCTCTGAGCCTTGGTTTTAGCAGAGTGCAGTTCATTGCTCATTGTTCTCTGTGTAACTGTTCTGCTGCTCTCAGGTCACCCTGTGTGCATTTTTGGTGCTTCCAACATGCATTCAGTTCACACAAGGGGATCTGGAAGTCATGTTGAAACTTTACCCTGCTTTTATCCCCAAATCATGGGCTAACATATGTGGCTTTCCACAGGTTCCTCTTTTCTTTTCCTTTTTTTTATTGATTAACACTGTGGTTAGTAGCTGTGGTAGATGTGTCACATAAGAGAAAGTAGTTGGAAGGAACAGATACATTCTTCTTTCATAGGTGTCTGTTCTTTAATCTTTAAAATATGATGTCTGTTTTCTCCTAAATTTTCCATCATCTCCTTCTCCTTAACATCATTGGCTTAGTCACCACAGCAATGCCTCTAAAGACCATTCAGAGAAGGCAAAGAACATGATCTCTCCTAAAAACCTCAGGAGTACATCTGACAAACACATCCTTCATGTATTTTGTTGTTGTTGTTGTTGTTGTTGTTGTTGTTGTTGTTGTTGTTATTATTATTATTATTATTATTATTATTATTATTATTATTATTATTATTATTATTTTTATGGCGCCTCATTACTAACATTTGGTAAAGGCTCCTCTGGTGAGAATAACAGCATTCTGTAATGCTTCACAAGGTTAGAGAACACTTGTTGAGGGACCTTTGATGACTTCATGTGGTTCATTGATATTCTGGGGTCTTCACATATGGACTGCCCTTTTCAACACATACCATAGGTTTTCAGTGGGGAATAAACCTGTAGACTGAGAGTCAGTTCAAAACTTTTGATTTTGTCTCCATGCAACCATTTCTGCGTGGATTTTGATGTGTGTTGGGGGTCACTAAAAGTTCCAAAAGTGTGTCTTGCTAAAAGTTCCAGCCTTCTAGCAGATTTTGGGCTAATTAGTGGAATTCATTGGGGTATTTAGTGCAATTCATTATACCACTGATTTTTATAAGAGCTCTTGGATCACTAGCAACAAAACAGCCCCAAAGCCTCAGTAATCCACACTCTCATAAGAGAGATGTTAAAAACAATACAATCTGTCCTTAACCAGACACATGTATGTGTTTCTTTAAGGACAACATGTGTTAAAACAGGTAGCACAGCTAGGTTTGTTGTTATTTAAAATATCACTTTTTCCAGCAACATCTTTGGTATCAGACATCAGGTCATTGTGTGCAGTCCATTTTTGCCAAATGTGACAATAATGTAACATGGCCACAATGTTCAATATTTGTCTTGTCTGTAATTGGTCATAGACTACAAAGGAGTTGCTGGAGATGAGGAACAACAGTTTTGGTGTGTGTGTGTGTTTGTGTGTTGTGTGTGTTATTTTTATTTTTATTTTTTTCTTTCCCTGAAAGAGGCATATTTCTTTGGTTTTATTTAAAATGTGCCAATAATTTCACCCGACATACAATATTCATACAAGAGCATTGTTTTAATTCAATAAAGTATGGTTTATTTTTATTGTTTTTGCCCAGTTTATTGACGGGAGGCAATCATTCTGGAGTTGACCGTGAATATAAAATGTCCCATAATGTTTGCACAAGCCACTTTTTTATTTTTTTCTTCAGCATGTTAAAATATGCAAATAAAGAGTAATTGTGCATTAAAATGTACAGAAGTGTGTTCCCTGTAGAGCATGTGTAAACCTCAAATCAACAAAACATTTCTTTTGCCCAGGCGCACCGAAACTGTTGGATATGACTCACATTATGAGGTGAGAGAAGAGATTCAGTTAAAATAGAGAAGTTATGGTAAGTTATACGACTACTGGAAGTGTTCTTTATATAGGGACACTAAGTGAGGGCCATGGTGTTCAGTAGCTGATAGCCCATCCACAGCTTAGTAACGCTTGGTTGAAAAACGCTGGTGATGTACCAAAAAATCCTTGCTGAGTCTTTGAATGTGCTGCTGTAACTGCTATGTCTCTCAGGCACATTACTGCTTCAGCCTGCCTGCATGTACCCTATAGAGGATGAAGGTGACTTTTATGCAGTTTTTTTCTTCTTGAACCCAACTTTGTTATATATTCCCAAACAATATGTCTATCCATCAGACAAGATAAAGAAAGTTGCCAGGTTATTAGGTCCGACTACCTACGCTCATTGGCCATTTTATCAGAAACACCTACCATTTACGTGCACTTTCTGCACAACTGATCACCCCCCTCTACTGCATCCATCAGTGGAAAGAGACACTATGTTTATAGTAGTGCACCAACTAAAGACATCCACCCAACAATGATTCTTTGGACAGAAATATGCTACAGGTGTTCAGTGTGAAAGCTCACCTTGATGGCATGAAGCTTTTTCTCTCAATGTTGAAAACATTTTTTTAATAAACTGTGTACTATTGAATACACAAATGGTTAAGTTGTTTGTCCTCTATCATCAGCTAGATGTGACTGTCTCACTTCAATCAGAGATACAATGAGGAGTAATATTGTTAGAACAGACTGACAGTCTATTAAGCTACAGTCATGTGCAAAACTTTGAATGCCCCGGTCAAATTTCATGATTGTTGATTTTCTAAGTGAAAATAAGTGAACACATCCTCTACAGAGAACATGCATGTCTGCACATTTTAATACATAGTTACTGTTTATTTGCTGAATTTGTTATATTGGAAAAAATAAATTGACACAAATGTGCCCTGTGCAAAAATTAGACATTTTTTTTTTTTTCGACATGTGACCCTTAAGTGACCCTTATTAGTCCCACAACAGGGAAATTTCACCTCCGCATTTATCCCATCTGTGATGTGAAACACCACATACACACTAGTGAGCACACACACTAGGGGGCTGTGAGCACACTTGCCCAGAGTGGTGGGCAGCCCTATCCACAGTGTCTGGGGAGCAGTTTGCTCAAGGACACCTCAGTTAAACATTTGAAAAGTTTGAGTGCTGATGAATGATAATCACAACAAGGGGATAAAATCTATAATAAACCGGAGCTAGCATGGTCACAAATGTTTGTGTAAGATATTGTTTTACACTCAATAAACTTGATCAGGCTTAGGTGTCCTGTAGCCTCAGAACTCTGCCTACAGTGGTCAGAAGTCTGTGAGACTATGCATCCCCAGCCTTTTTCCAGTGAACATGTACTGCCCCTATGTTTGTTTATGTATGATGAATCAAGTTTAAAGAAATGCTGCCACCTACTGCTCATAATCTGTTTTTCCACACAGAGAGAAGACAGAGATCTGAGATTGTTACTGCTTAGTTTCAGGTATACAAACCTATTAGCAGTGTATGATGTCTGAATAGGTGAGCAGACAGTTTTGTAAGGAACCTCCATTCCAACATGTGTACACCTCCACACCACAAACAGACCCCAGATCTTTCCATTTGCCCACTTTTGAACAATTTGACAAGAATTTATAATAAACATTTACAGCAAATTATTTATCAAAAAAATCTTATTTTATTTATATAAAAATCTTAATTTATTTATATAGCAAAACAATGGTTTCACTTGCAAATTATCTAAGCTGCTTATTCTTCTGGGTCACAGGAGCCTATTCCAGCAGTCATTGGGCAGAAGGCAAAAAACTAGAAGGCAAATTATTTATCAAAAAAATCTTAATCTAAAAATATTTAAATGACTTTATTGGCTGTTTTGACTGGAAAATAATATGTTGTACAGGTGGCGTTTTTCCTGCTCGGCTTCTTTGCTTGCCACACCTCCACCACTGAGTCAGCTGCAGGGTCATCAGCTGGAGACACCTTCCCAGTACATCTCCTGGTGAGGGTCAGTGGCCATTTGGGGACATCTCCTTACCACACCCAGCAGCTGCCCTTATTGGGGTTTTTTTGGCAGAAACACTAAGGAGTGAAGGAAGACAATTTTTTTGTTACAGAAGAACAGTTTACGTTCATAATTTTAATGATCCAGTAACCCCAGACAAGAACAGTCTTACAGAAACATCCTAACTAGACTAAATTACTTATTCTGTCCTAACTTCAACTAAAGTACTTCACTAACTAGCATAATTTCATTTAATTTATTTATATAGCAAAACAATGGTTTCACTTGCAAATTATCTAAGCTGCTTATTCTTCTGGGTCACAGGAGCCTATTCCAGCAGTCATTGGGCAGAAGGCAAAAAACTAGAAGGCAAATTATTTATCAAAAAAATCTTAATCTAAAAATATTTAAATGACTTTATTGGCTGTTTTGACTGGAAAATAATATGTTGTACAGGTGGCGTTTTTCCTGCTCGGCTTCTTTGTTTGCCACACCTCCACCACTGAGTCAGCTGCAGGGTCATCAGCTGGAGACACCTTCCCAGTACATCTCCTGGTGAGGGTCAGTGGCCATTTGGGGACATCTCCTTACCACACCCAGCAGCTGCCCTTATTGGGGTTTTTTTGGCAGAAACACTAAGGAGTGAAGGAAGACAATTTTTTAATCCTCAAGATTTTGTAATCCTTTGTAATCAGCTTCTGGTGCCGTATGAGCCGGCTGCCTGTTTCAGTAGCTTTGTGTCTGCATCTTCTGTTTTTGTAAATAGTGTCCTTTTACCCACTTTTCCTTCTTTTGTGGAAATTGAGGCCTGATAAAGTTGGTAGACAACTTTTTAAACTTTTATTGGCTTTTTAACAGATCTTTCAACTGAACTTTCAGATTACGACTGCACTGCATGTCCTCGCTGTGTCTATAGGAGAGATCAGCTGATCATGCTGAGGAAGGCAGTGGCTTTGTATACATGGCAGTGGCTAACAAGAATTAGCTGACAGCATACGACTGTATACACACACAGTTGGCAGGTCAATTCTTTTGTTTTGCTATACACAGAAGATATTTAAGTCAGAATATTTCAGACAGGTCAGAATTTTAGCTTGTATTTTCTAATATTTACATCCAAATATGTTAAATAACTTCTACAGAGGAACAGAGTTTCACAGCTCTGGTACTGGAGGGCCGTTGTACTGCACAGTTTGACAGTAAACCTGGCAATTGATGGATTAGTTCAATCAGGTGTGTTTTGAGCAGGGAGTTAACCAAAATGTCTTCCAGGACTGGAGTTATTCACCCCTGACTTAGAACATGGCACCTTTTTGATTGAACCCACCCATTTTTCAAGTGAGGAAAAATATTGGAACCTGTGACTGACAGGTGTTTCTTGTTGCCCAGGGATTCCTTGTTAGATTGATTGTTAAAACAGTTTATAGCTCTGAATCTCCACTCTTGAGTCCTGGGTTTTACCTGTGAAAAAAGGATGAACAAACATGAAGACCAGACAACTGTATGAAGGAAAAGCAAGTCATTTTGAAGCTGAGAAAAGAGGAAAATTAGACCTGGGGCTGTATTAGAGAAACTTCCTAACTCTGAAATCTTACCTGTTTGGTCCATGATGACTTCAGTTAGGACTGTATTTAGGACAGTAGCTGTTACAGAAGAACAGTTTACGTTCATAATTTTAATGATCCAGTAACCCCAGACAAGAACAGTCTTACAGAAACATCCTAACTAGACTAAATTACTTATTCTGTCCTAACTTCAACTAAAGTACTTCACTAACTAGCATAATTTCATTTAATTTATTTATATAGCAAAACAATGGTTTCACTTGCAAATTATCTAAGCTGCTTATTCTTCTGGGTCACAGGAGCCTATTCCAGCAGTCATTGGGCAGAAGGCAAAAAACACCTTGGACAGGTCACCAGTCCATCACAGGGCAGACACATAGACATATACAATCACACACACATTCACACCTTGGGTCAATTTAGCAGGTCCAATCAGCCTGACTACATGTCTTTGGATTGTGGGAGGAAACCCACACAGACACAGGGTGAACATGCAAACTCTATACAGAAAGGACCCTGGTCAGCCAGCCAAGACTTAAACCCACTGCGCCATGGTGGGTTCAAATGTGTGACAATGCTAAAATTGTGTCTGTTTATTAGGAGGAAGAATTTAGCACTCTAATAAACACAGGGGGAATACTCAATATTCTTAATCTGCACTTTATTTCACTTTAGTTGTGGTTTAACTTTTTCATCAAGAACGGTAGCTGTCACTGACTTTTTTGATCTTTTTGATGATGTGAAGATAACATCTTACTAAGATAACATTTGCTTCTATAATATGAATTTGTGAAAAATCTTATCTTGACCTGTCAGATCTTAACTTAAGACAAAAAGATAGGAAGTTACTGTAATATGGCTCCAGGGCACAAGCATTGGACATAGGCAGTTTAGAAAGTCCTGAAAAAGAAAAAGCACTTGTGTACTAACAAGCAGACATCAAACAAGGGTGAGGTTCCCAAAAGCTTAGTTATCTAACTGTGTTACTAAGTTCTGTCAGAGGATCCACTGTTAAACGAGTCTTTCTCAAAACCGCAGCTCAAACAAATATTGCCGAGTAGTTGGAATGATGGCTCTGAGGCTGCCATTTCACAGAGAAATTCTCAAGCTGCTGCAACAGGCTGCCAATCACACGGTGCCATCTTGAAAAACTTTTACATACTACCGCAGACCTCAAGAGAGAAGAGGTCTGATGAAGAGGACTGATAATGATGGAAACATGTTGCTTCTCTAGAAACAGGGTAACGCTGCATTTTCGTGACAGTTAAGTGAAACTCTTATCTCACTGATGGTTAGTCGCTTTGTGGGTGTGTTGCTAAGATGTAAGCAAGTTTCAGTGCAGGCAGAGCTGTAGGCTAGTTCTGTGGTCTGATGAAACATAGATGAAAAAAGGCCTAATATTTTTTTATTAATGTAGCCTAATGTGAAAATCTCTATCTTTCAACAACACTTGAGTTAGAAAATTAAATATGGCAATAACGTATTGCGTGGCAGCTCTTTATTTCCAATTCGCTTCTCATTTCCCCAAGGTTGAGAAAAGCCTGTTATTGCTCCCTCTGTGATGCTCTCACAATCCCCCACACACATCTGCCCTCTGTCTCCATAAAAAATGAATGAGAAGTGAATGAAAAATGATTTACTGTAATGCAAATGCAATGTAAAACAAAAGAAGTCTGTAAATAAGAATTCAACATTGATTTGATGTGTTTATTTAGGCTCGAAACTGACATGAAATTTTGCTTTTGTTTATCTAACCTTTTTATTTTTCTTTGCATTGTCTTGTTCAAACTATTTATTTTAGTTGAACCATCTATCACTTTTAACTGCTTACTCCTGATAGGGTCACAGTAGCCTACAGACTCCATAGTCTTGCTGGCAGACTTCAATGCTCATGCTGGCAATGACAGGGAGACCTGGAGGGGATGACTGGGGAAAAATTGCCTACCTGATCTAAACTTGAATGGTGAACTGTTATTGGACTTCTGTGCTAGGCATGGATTGTCCATAACAAACACCAAGTTTCAACACAAGGAAGTTCATAAATGTACATGGTACCAGAGCGCCTTGGTTCAAAGGTCAATGATCAACTTTGTCATTTTATCTCACTTGGGACCACATGTTCTGGACACTTGGGTGAAGAGAGGTGCTGAGTTGTCAACCAATCACCATCTGGTGGTGAGTTGAATCAGATGGCAGGGAAGACTGGTGGGCAGACCTTGTAGGCCCAAGCGAATAGTGAGGGTGTACTGGGAATGACTGGCAGAGGCCCCTGTTCAGAATAATTTTTAACTCCCATCTCTGGGAGAGCTTTTTTTTCTGGAGGAGGTTGGGCACATGGAGTCTTAATGGACCCTGTTCAAAACCTCAATCATGGAAGCAGTGGCCAAAAGCATGTTGGTGCCTGTCAGGGTGGTAACCCAAGAATTCCCTGATGGACACCGGTGGTGAGGCCATCAAGCTGAAGAAGGAGGCCTTAGGGACTTTATGGCACGGAGGACTCCCGACTCTGCCCGTCGGTACCCATCTGCTAAAAGGCGGCAGCGGTGGATGAAGCAAAATCCAGGGTGTGGGAGGACTTTCAGTTTGCTTCAAGGGGGGCATGGCAGTTTGCCAACCCAGCCTAAAGGTGTTTTGTGGACTTGCAGAAGGCTTACAACTGTGTTCCCCGTGGGGGTTTCTGGAGTGTTGGATGCTGTGGCCAGTACTGCAGGCCATTCAGTTTCTGTACTCCTGGAAGAAGAGTTGTCTGTAACCTCGGCATTAAGTCAAGCTCGTTCAGTGTAAGTATGGGACTCCACCTCAGTTGTGCCTTGTCCACTCCTGTTTGTGATATTCATGGACAGGGTGTCAAGGTGTAGCTGAGGTCAGGAGGGAATTATGTGTGGAGGCCGGAGAGTGGGGTGTCTGCTATTTGTGGATGATGTTGTCCTTTGGCTGCATTGCATGGATGCTCCCATCAGTCACTGGAGTGGTTTGCATTCGTCTTGTTCACGAGAGATGGGAAGAGGGAGCATTGTCACTGTACCAGACTGTTTTGGTTAAGAGGGAGCTGAGCCATAAGACAAAGCCCTCTGTTTATCAGTCGGTCTACATCACAGCCCTCACCTACTGTGGGTAATGACCAAAATAATGAGATTGTGAATACAAGCAGTGGAAATGAGCTTTCTTCACAGGGTGGTGGGCTACACTCCACTTGATAGGGTGAGGAGCTCAGTCATCTGAGAGGAACTCAGAGTAGAGACATTACTCCTCCACAATGAGAGGAGCCTTTTAAGGTGGTTTGGGCATCTGACCCCTGGACACCTCCATGTGGGGGTTTACTAGGCATTAGCTACTGGGACAAGACCCCGGGGTCATCTTAGGACCCGCTGGAGGGATTATATCTCAAAGTTGGCCTGGGAGTGGCTTGGGGTCCCTGAAATTAACTATAAATTTTATAGTTAATTTTTGTTTTGTTAATATATATATATATTTATATTTTTGTTAACCTTCTAATATTGTTCTTTCTTATCCTCAGTTTACCATCATCTTCCCTTCATTTTCCCATTTTCTCTTTTCATCCCTCTCTTCTGATCCCACCCTCTCTTCATCAATGCTACCTATGCCCCTCCAGCCTGCTGTCCCACCCATTGATATTAGACACTCTCCCAGTTTTACCTGGCCCACACCTGTGGAGTCTTCAAATATGGATTTCTCTTTCACCAATTGCTCTGCCTATGGGCTAGCTGTGTCATTTTTCACATGACCAATACCACCACCTCTCTACCACAACTGCCACACCTGTGTTTGGCCCTTTATGACCCGTCCAGTCCTGTTTGTCCTGCACCTGAAAAACCCCCAAGCATAGACTTCATCTCCCTTCTTGCTATGACCCACCTATGCCCTACCACCTCTCTCCCTTGGAATGACACCAGTCACTGCCTAACCCTTCACGTCTCATCTGGTCTATGCCTGTAGATCCACAAGGGAGGCATTTAAAATTCTCCTCTGTGCCCTCACTTTCATCTGACTTCATAATTCCACTGACCCTGACTGAGAAGCTCCAGTCAGTAAGATTAGCCAAACTAGCATCTGTCCTGATTTTTTCTTGGCCTCTCAGCAGCTTTTGACACGGTCAACCATACACTCCTGGATGTCCTTACCAAGCTTGGAATCACTGGCTCTGAGTGGAAGTGGTTTAAGTCCTATCTGGAGGGTCGCTCTTATCAGGTAACATGGAGAGGGTCCACATCCTCTCTAGGCTGGTTCTCCCCTGGTGTTCCACAAGGTTCAGGCTTGCTGGGTCCTCTTGTCTTTTCTTTTTATGCTAGTTCTCTTGGTGATGCAATATCTTCTCATGGCTTCTCTTATCACTGTTATGCTGATGACACTCAACTAATGCTTTCTTTCTCACCCTCTGACACACTTACTCTTGGCTTGTCTTCCTTTGCAGGCCATCAAGCCTCTGCAACTCATCCAGAATGCAGCAGCATGGCTCGTCTTCAGTCTCCCTAAGTTCAGCCATGTCGCCCCACAGCCGCACTCCATTCACTGGCTTCCTGTAGCTGCACGTATCAGGTTTAAAACCCTGATGTTTGTCTACAAAGCCAAAAATGGACCAGAACTCGAACTGTACCATGAGCCCTTCGAGCTTCGAGCACAGCACAGCTCGGCTTGACCCGCCATCTTTCAAGGCACATGGAAGACAAGCATCAAGACTTTTTCTCTGTACTGGCAAACGCAGACTGAAAACACATCTCTTTATACAGCATTTAGTTGAGCACTGACTTAAGTATTCATTGTAATGTATTGTACTGCACTTATTGAAACGCATTGTATTGCACTGCACTGTGTTTAACTCTTTCTCTAGGTATCAACATGGACTTTTGTTTCCAGCAGTATCTGAGCTCAGGACTAACTTTCTCTCTAACCTATTTGTAAAAAAGCAAAGATACTTTGTAGATACGTTCTCTAGATTCTCTTCTCTAGATTCTCTAGATACTTTCTCTAGTTAGACAAAGCACTCAAGAGCATCTACTAAATGCTGTATGTAAATGTAAATAAAATTTATAATCTGCCTTACACTCATTTAACCCTTTACCTGACATATGCTCCTCAGAACTCCAGCCCATTTCTCAGAGTTCTCTCCAATCCCTCGATCACAGTGTCTTGTCATACTTCCACTATAAGTAAAAAGCACGGTCCAAACTTGCAAAGGAAATTGTGAGAATATTTGTGATTATTTCAAGATTTTAAGTAAAAGTCTACTGAAAACAATTTATTATTTTGAGACATAATACCAGAAACAGAGAATGACAAAAATTGAGAATCACAAAATGTTTTGAATGCTTAAATGGTTCTTCTGTATGATGTAAAAACTGCTGAATATGATTCTTTAAAAATCTTTTTTAAATGTTTAAATATGGCACCTAAAATGATTGCACTATTGTTACAAGACAGACAGCTTTGTTAATAAAAGTTGTTGGTGATGTGATGTTTCTGCAGGTTGCACTGTATAGAAAGGTTTGGGAGCAACCATCACCAGATCTGTGGAAGACTCTGTGGTGCTGCCATTCTCCTGTACAAACCTGCAGGATGATCCACAGATGGTGCAGTAGAGATTTACGAGAAAGATCCCAAAAAGTTATGATACAGCAGAACACTTAGAACAATCATGTTCTAATGATTTCTAAGGAGGTATGACATTGATGGGAGATTTTCCAGAGGTGTCATTCTCTATGTCCCTTATTTCAGGAATAAGCATCTTTCTCAAAGGCATTCACACTAAAGATTGTCAGCTTCTCCAGGCATCATCAAAATGGACAGGTTGGACACATTAGCTCTTTCGGTGTTGATGTGAGGTGCTTCCAGTGCTGCTAACCAAGTCCTCTTCTACTTGTTACTTGAGTAGCTCTGCCCATTATCAACAGACTATAGACTGCATTTGAGCATCAGCTTTGGTCCAACACAATTCCAGCCACCAAAAACTCAGTGGCATTATCGAAACAAAAAGTAGTGGCCCACCAGTCATCTATGTGATCTTTTGTTAATATTGTTGCCCTAAAGCCACTTCTCTTGTTGAAAAAACATGCTGCCTTGTATTGCTAGGAATAGCCAATGCAGATGCCTTGCAAAGCATTTTCTTCTGTTTTCTGAATGCTGATTGTGCCTTTTTATTAAGGACACTTTGCTCCTTTTAGATGAGGATTATCTTAAATTAATTTAAACATTGAGTTAGTAACAACACATTTCCAATCCCTTTCCATTTTTTGGAAGAGTCAGCGTTGAATTGGGCATTTCTTTTTTCTCTCTCTTTCGTTTTGCCGAATAATTCATTTAGTAAGTAAGTAAGTAAGTAAAGTTTATTTATATAGCGCTTTTTACAACAGGTGTTGTCCCAAAGCAGCTTTACAAGGAAATGAGCATTACAAAAAGAAATCCGGGTCCAAGCCCCCATGAGCAAGCCAGTGGTGACAGTGGCAAGGAAAAACTCCCTAAGAGAGACAGGAAGAAACCTTGAGAGGAACCAAGACTCAGAAGGGGAACCCATCCTCCTCTGGTTGACACCGGATAGTAAACATTGTTAGTATAAAGTATTATAGTACAAAAACAGGGTAAAAGGTGGAGCAAACAATTAATTTGAATAGTTTAGTTCATGCAGCAGCAGCCTCAGTGGGGTCAGGTTGTGGGGGTGAGGTTTGCATGGCAAGCAGTGGCACCCGATCAAGGCAGAAGAGGCAGCAGCATCAGACGCACAGGATGGGCAGCTGTTCAACTCGTCGAAGAAAAGAAAGGAAAACACACAGGAGAGGAAAACACAGAGTCAGTTCTGTAATGGGTGACTGATCACAAATTACAGTGTTAGCAGAGACTCTGGCAGGTATAGAACTGACAGGGAAAACTAATTACCAAAGGCTTGACTATAAAAGTAAGTTTTGAGCTTAGACTTAAACGCTGAGGCTGTGTCTGAGTCCCGCTCCCCCACCCCCGACGTAACTTTATTAATTCTAGGTACTAATAGTAAGCCAGGACCTTGTGATCTAAGTAGGCGGGATGGTTCATAGTGGGAGAGAAGTTCACTCAGGTATTGAGGGGCGAGTCCGTTTAGAGCTTTATAAGTCAGTAAGAGAATTTTATAATCAATCCGAAATTTAACTGGCAACCAGTGTAAGGTTAATAAAACTGGGCTGATATGGTCGAACTTTCTGGTTCTTGTAAGGACTCTGGCTGCAGCGTTCTGGACCAACTGAAGCTTGTTAAGGCTTTTGCTGGGACATCCAGCCAGCAGGGCATTACAGTAGTCTAGCTATGAAGTAATAAATGCATGAAATAACTTTTCTGCATCCTGTAGAGATAATGCATTTCTCAATTTAGCAATATTGCGGAGATACAGGAAGGCTGTTCTAGTAATATTAGTTATATGTGCGTCGAAGGACAGATCAGGGTCTATAATGACACCAAGGCTTTTTACAGATGAGCTTGATGCAACTGAGAAATTGTTAAGTTTAAGTGTAAAATCAGACAGTTTGTTTCTAACTGCTTTTGGACCAAGAAGCAGAACCTCTGTTTTATCCGAGTTTAGAAGGAGAAATTTACTCGACATCCAGTCCTTTATGTCTTTTATACAGTCTTCAATTTTGCTAAGTTTAATTCTATCATCTGGGTCGCTTGCTAAATATAACTGAGTGTCATCGGCATAACAGGGGAAGTTTATGCCATGTTTACTGATAATGGTGCCTAATGGTAGCATATATAATGTGAATAATACAGGTCCTAAAACAGAGCCTTGTGGAACACCATACTTTACTTTTGTGAGAACAGATGATTCACCGTTTATATTAACAAACTGATAGCGATCAGTGAGGTAGGACCTGAACCAGGAAAGAGCTATTCCTGTTACCCCTACAAGGTTTTCTAGTCTGTCTAATAAGATCTCACTAAGATCGAGGAGGACTAACAAGCACACATGATCTTGGTCAGAAAATAATAATAGATCATTTACAATTTTTACTAGTGCTGTCTCTGTACTATGATGTGGCCTAAAACCAGATTGAAATTTTTCATGTATTTCATTTTGTGAAGATTCATGATCTTGGTCAGAAAATAATAATAGATCATTTACAATGTTTACTAGTGCTGTCTCTGTACTATGATGTGGCCTAAAACCAGATTGAAATTTTTCATGTATTTCAATCCTATGCAAATAGGAGCTTAATTGTTTTGCTACAACTTTTTCCAAGATCTTCGATATAAAGGGGAGATTCGAGATGGGTCTATAATTTGATAGTTTGCATGGATCGAGGTTCGCTTTCTTAATCAGCGGTCTAATTACTGCTAGTTTAAGAGATTTTGGGATGTACCCAAGGCTAAGAGAAGAGTTTATTATTGACAGAAAAGGCTTGGTTATTTCTGGCAAAATTTCCTTGAGTAAACCTGTAGGAATCGGATCTAAAATACAAGTAGATGTTTTTGCGGAAGAGACTATTTTAACTAGTTCATTTTCTTGGAGTAAGCTAAATGATTCCAGTCTCTCTGCAGGGATTATAATATTTTCAAGGTTGAGGCTGGCATTAAGGGGAAGCAGGTTTGTAGAGTTTAATTGTGTATTCTGAATTTTCTGCCTAATTTTTTCAATTTTATCACTAAAGAAGTTCATAAAATCATTGCTGCTATAGGCTGATGGCATCTGGGGTTCACTAACTGTTTTGTTCTCTGTTAGTTTAGAGATTGTGCTGAAAAGTAATCTAGGATTATTCTTATTGCTTTCTATGAGAGAGGAGAGATAGGCTGAGCGTGCTGTAGCAAGTGCTCGTCTATAGTCTATAAGGCTCTCCTTCCAGGCGGACTGGAACACTTCTAGCTTAGTCAGGCGCCATTTTCGCTCAAGTTGTCTGGAATTCTGTTTTAAAGCCTGAGTGTGGTCATTATACCAAGGGGCGAGTTTTTTCTGCCTTACTATTTTACTTTTTAATGGAGCCGCACTATCTAGAGTAGATCGAAAATTATCCTCTAAGAACTTGGTCATAGTATCTAACTCAGTAGGATTAGATGGACCGCTGACAGAAGCTGATAATTTTTGTGAAGATTCCTTAAGCTTAATGACCTCCCAGCCTTCTTCACAACTTTCCTCAGAGATTTCCACAACATGACTGGCCTGTTTTGACAGATCAGTTCATTTGTCTCTTAATAAAACACACAAAACCAAAAACATTCCAGAAATTTCTCTTCCTTCATCTCAGATTTGACTGAAGAGTACACTGAATACTATGAATGTAGAGTTGTTGACAATTGTCAACATAGAAGTCAACATATGTCAACATAGAAGTCAAAGGTCATCCACTCAAGTCATTAAATAGTTTCAGTATTTATCACACTGCTAACAGTCTAACTGACCAAGTCTGTTTCCAGAAGCTTCTCTCTGTCAGACCAAAGAGGACAGTAACAGTAACTGTAGCTGTGGAATGCAGTGGCCGCCAGACTATATTTTCAAAACTGAATGCTACAAAACACAATACAAAGCTGTTATATCTCCTGTTAAACATTTGGCAGAAAGAGTGAGGAGACTGGATCTTCAAATTCCAAGATTTTTTCATGTGCATTCAGAGAATCATGCACAGGCACAGCTTGGTCATCAGCCTATCACCAGTCCCATGAATACATAGTCTGACATGGTTTAAGCAGAGATACTGGGGGTCGGGAGAGGAACAAAAGTGGGAGGGGAAGTAGGTGAAGTGGGAAGGATCAAAAGGATGCGGAAGAAGGTGAAGGGGATCTGCGGTTAAAGCAGAGTGAAGATGTTCTCATCTCAGTAGGAACAGTACAGATAAAACATCAAAAGACACAAATGTAAGACAATACAGCTGACGCAACAAAATGACTATTTATTAGAGCATAGAAGTAAGCACATGTGAAAGGACTTAAAAAGGATTAAAAATTCCTCAAAACGCCTTTGTACAATCACATGGAAAAGCGTGAATGCATCCTCTACAAGCAACAAACTTGAATGACATTTCTTTCTGCATATTTTAGTGCACAGTTTCTGTTTTTGCTGAGTCTAATGCACTGGGAAAATTTAAAAGGTGTAGAAGTGTGTCCTCTGTATCGAATGTGGCAGCTTATTTTAGCAAAGCAGAGGTTTTCTCAGGATGTGGTTAGTGAGCTGGAGAGTAAACAGTTATTTTCTCTCAGTAAAGATGTGGCTCTGTGTGTTTCTGCTCTACTCTGTGCTGCAGGAATCTTCAGGTGAGTCAACACGACTGTGTGAGTTACTCTTCATGTGTATCACTGCTTCACTGTAGTGAACTGTAGACAGTGAACTGTAGATGAAATGTAGAAAAGTTCAGGTTCTAGATATGTTGTTATTATCATGTCTTTATTGTCTCTTTCTTCTCTCTGTCTGATCTCCTTTTCTAAGGATTGACTGTATTCTTGTCTGAAACTGATCAAAGCTGGTTCTTTAATGTTCCGTTCAGTGCTGCTTTATATTTATACAGGCTCCAGTTCTGGCCTCTCTTATAGACTCAAAAGACTCTCAAGTCACAATGTTGATCCAGTTCTGTAGAAAGAAACACTACAATAATAATGATGATGAACACAGAAAAAATCTTAAAGACCTCAGGACTAAAGTGTGTTTAACCATTTCCAAAACTCCCCTGTAGGATGTCCAGCATTTACAGTGGACTAGACCATCCAGGACTAGTTTATCTAATCAGTGCTTTAGTAAATGAAATCAGATGATGGAACTAAACAAATCAGGAACAAAATCTGTGTTCTGCTAACTGTGGTCATCTAACCTACATATTCATAACTTTACTGAACACAATGCATTCTTCTTATGTTTTACTGCATTTATGTTTGTGTTTATTCTAATGTTATATACGGACATAACACACTTACTAACCATATAAATAGTAAAAAAAAAAAAAAAATTGTGACTGCCTGTGTTTGAGTAGTACTGAGTTTTTCAGTCATGTGCAAGGCTTCAGATAAAGGTGTTGTACTCAACACACAAGGAAAGATTGTTTCTCTCACACTGTCTAAGTTTTGTGGATTTTTATGGCAACTTCACAACTAGGGATTCACACACTAAGTACACTCTCAAACACTAAGGTGAAATTAAAACATAATGCTAAATTTGTGTCAGAACTGAATAATAGAATAATTATGGACAGTCTATGGGCACTTTGCTCAGCTGGAGGTGGCCAATTTAACGAGTTATCTACTAAGAAATTCCATGCAAATGGAAACAGGTGCAACATAATAATTAACATACAACTAGTACATTATACTCATGTATATCATAAAATGCTTGTTTCTGCCAGTCACTAAAAAATGAATCTTAGTATACTATTTCAGCCTAATTAGGCATTATTGGATTTTATAAGTATGCTCACATAGCATTGTAACCAAGTAAAGAGTTATAAGCACATTTATCACTATTTATGAATACAAGCTTAACAGAAAGTGTACAGAGATTTTTCTTAGTCATGGCACCCTGAAGTATTCACCTGAAGATAACAGGTCAAATTTATTGCGAAGAGGATGCTTGGGTCATGCACTGTAGCATGCAGTAATGTAAATGCACATCAGCATTTTAAAACATTCATTAAAGTAATACATTAATGAATAATGTACATATAATGTAATGAATTAAAAACACACTCAGTGATGTATAAACTTCATGATATGATCCTAAATTCATTAAAATACATTACATTAATTATTGATTTCATGATAACATTTATCGTTCATGATCATTCATGACTGATACAAATTAATGACACCGCAAATATCTGTACCTAACTGTAAACTGTGCACTAGCTTCATCAAATATTCACTAATATTTTATAAGGTGATGATCCTGAATGTGTAATATTACTGTACTGTACAGTTCATAAACAATACAGGAATATTACAGAAGTATGAGTCTATATTGCAGTTTGTTTAGATTTCATATCATTCATTAATAACAACAATAACAACTCTATAAATATTTATTTTTAAATTTGATCTAAACACAAAGTCAATCTAAACACAAACCCAAAGGCAACCAAAGCTAAATATGAATCTAATTAAGGCAATAAATACAGATTCAATCATAGGGTCATTAAGAATATTCATTAAAAGTGTATTTTAGTATACAGCCAAAAACAAAGACACTAGCAAGAAAAGCAATTTTCTTTAAACCAATTAGCTGCCAAGGATCAAAACCTTTGATCTTATACAATAACACCTAACATTTTAGAACAAACAATTAATTACTTCACTTCTAAATGCAGAAAAGACAGATTAAATTAGTAAAGGTCTTTTAAAGCATATATGCACTGTTTTATACTTATGTGGGAGAAATTCAGAATCAGAATTATTTAATGTCACCAAATTTGTTACATGTGCAAGGAGTCTGTCTTGGTGAGTGCACACACGCATGACATGTAACATACTAAACAGACTAGACAAACAGACTGTTAATAAGTATTTAACTAAGAGAAAAGTAAAATAAAAAAAGCCATGGAGAGGCACTAAAGAGATATGGGAATCTGTACATATGCTGATATAAATGTGTATACAGATACAAGTCTGAGTGGACATATACTATAAAAACTATTGTATATAAAATATTACAGAATGATACAAATATTTGCAAAAAAGTAACATCTGCACAGTTGTGCAAATAAGCATTATGTTACAGATGAATTACTGTAATACAGTAAGGGGGATCTGTTGGTTCAGTTTAAAGTGTGTCCGTTGTGGTTGATGAGAGCTACAGCTCTGGGGAAAAAGCTGTTAGCATGCCTGGCTGTGCTGGTTTTTATGGCCCTGAATCTTCTACCAGATGAGAGTGGCAAGAGGAGTCATGTCCAAGATGAGAGGGGGCAGCTGTTATCTTGCCAGTGCACTACATCACCCTGCTGATAGATGTTGAAATGTTGGCAGACGTGTTGAGCAGCAGGTGGTTGCTGCTGAAGCAGGAGATCAGTTACTTAACTTCCTTTCTGTAGGCAGACTCATCACCATTGGCTATTAGGCCCACCACAGTGATGTCATCTGCAAATGTAAGAATTTTCACAGCTGGTTCCTTAGAGACACAGTCGCTGGTGTAGAGACCGAAGAGAAAGGGTGAGAGCAGACAGCCTTGTGGTACACCAGTACTGAGGGTCCTGGTTTCTGATGTGTTTGTTCCTAGCCACATCTGCTGTATCCTGTTTGTCAAGAAGTCCATGATCCATCAGGATCAGACGGGATTTAGCAAAGACAGCTGGGACAGTTTGACCTGCAGCCGCTCTGGCACTGTGGTGCTGAATGCTGAGCTAGAATCCACAAACAGAACTCTAGTGTAGGTTCCAGGACTGTTGAGATGCTGTAACATGAAGTGCAGGGCCAAGTTGCCCACATCATCAACAGACCTGTTAGATCTATATGTGAACTACAGAGGATCCAGCAGAGGGTTTGTAATGGTTTTCAGGTGAGCTAGGATGAGGTGTTCACAGACTTTCATGACTACAGAGGTCAGGTTTAATGGCCTGTAGTCATTTAGTCCAGTAATGCTCATTTTGTTGGGGGATAGGAATGATAGTAGCTGTTTTGAAGCATGTGGGAACAGAGTACTAGTTGGTCAGAATGTTTTAGGGTGCATGGAGAGACTAAGTCAGGCCCTGTGGTTTTTCTCACTTTTTGTATCCTGAAAAGCCTGTTGATATGCTGCTCATTGATGGTGAGATGAGAGAGCCAGGGTGAGGAATAAGGACAGGAGACTGGCAGAGAAAGGCTGAAAAATTCATTCAGTTTGCTGGTGAGTTGGCAGTTGTTCAGGAGAAGAGGGATTTTCCTCATTTTGTAGTTGGTGATCTCTTAGAGGCCGGTCCAGATTGATGTTGGGTCATTAGCAGGAATGTGGCTTTTCAGCTTTAAATCTTCTTTGCCTCTTTAATCAATTTTTGGACCATTTACATTTGTCCAGCAGAAGTAGTCCTTCCATTTTTTTCTGTAGAGATGGCAAGAAATAAAGACAGTAAAAAAGAGCTCGCCGGGCTTTGTGCTTCTCCTTCTCCTCCTCGCCAGGTTGAGTAGGGCAAGTGCACTTGATTTAAGGATTGAGGTTTCTGAATAAACTCCAGAATATTAGAAGAAAACTGTTCCCTGCTCCAAATGAGTTTGACGTGCAATAGATGCCATTGACAAACAAAACAAACACAAAACATACAAATATCTCACTATGGCTGCCATCCGCAACACCATCTTGAGAAACTATCAAAATCAAAATGAACCTTTTTACTTTGTGCTGTAGTCATGGTGACCCCTGGGTACTGTCACTACCACTGTAAAGAAATCTGAACCATTTCACACCAAACCACTCTGAATCACTCTGCTTACATCTCAACCACTGAAATATGCAGAAATGTTGAAAAATCAGTGGAGCTCCCATTAAATGCTTAATGCATTATCACTGGTGTGAGGGTCCATGAGCAAAAAAATGATAGTTGCCTAGCATTGAAACTACTGGATAGACCTTTGTCCTTACATAACAGTTTGTTTAATTATGTGTAACTGGGAAGTTGATTACAAGTTAGATGACATTTATTCTAGATGCAGGCAATTTTGGGAATTTAGTTCATGTATATGTTTAAAGAGAATTTATGGTTTTACAGTATCCAGAACATCAGACTAAACTTACTATGAGGTTCTACTGTAAGCTGTTAGCAATATAATATTTTTTATAGACCTTTATAAGCCTAATGTCAACATGTTCTCTTCTACAGTTTTTGATAGATATTGTTCAATTTAAATCAGTGCACTCAAAATATGATAGTTTGTATGTTTTTAACTCTTAAGTCATTCCATCAGGTTCCATCAACGACAGCCCCAGGATTAAAGGTAATTCATTCTCTTATTTTCTGTACTGTACTCTACTGTAAGAACATAAGAACATTTTTTGTACTTGATGTTGACAATTTCCAACACAGAGGCATAGTGTTAGAGTGGGTTTGTATATCTGTAACATGTGTAATGTCTTCTTTTTCTGATGATACTAAGAGCTTATTAACTATCTACATAATCCACTTGGATAAAAAAAAAAGTTCTAGCTCTACTGACACATACAGGTATTTTAATTTAAATATTATGAAAATGTGGAAATATTACACACCCTTTATTTTCTCAGTGTGAGGTGTGTGTGTGTGTGTGTGTGTGTGTGTGTGTGTGTGTGTGTGTGTGTTCACATTCTGATCTTATTTATCTTATTTATCTTTCCTTGCTGTCTTGGCTTAACATAATGCATGGATTTTTATGTTGCCATGTTTGTCAAATTAAAAAGTCCATTATCACCATAGTCAAAAACACGTTAAATTTTAAATCATTCTGGTAAGATGTTACAGCAGTGTAGTATTGTATAGCAGTGTAGACTTTGTATGTATTCCAGACAGTGCATGTTGTCCTCTCTGTGGGATTTTTTTTGTGACACTTCACAATACAGTTCTTTAGTAACCTAGTAACAATGTGAATATGGTAATTATCAATAATGAATAATCTGTTATGTTTCATTACTACTGGTAAAGCAATTAAAAACTGAGGCAGGTCACTCCTAGCCCTAGTTTCACTTCCTGCTTCCTTGCCATTCAGAACAGACATTTAGAACAAGACTGAGGTTTGAGTTATTTTCCACTGTGTGTGTTACTGTGGTTGCAGGTTGATGGTGATTATGAAAATGATCCTCTTGGAAACCAGAAGATTCTCAGCATGGGTCCAATCTACCAGAGCCTGGACCCCAACACCATCCAATCAGATTCAGACTACCAGTGCCTAAACCCCAACACCAACAAATCAGATTCAGACTACCAGTGCCTAAACCCCAGCACCATCCAATCAGATTCAGACTACCAGTGCCTAAACCCCAACACCAACAAATCAGATTCAGACTACCAGTGCCTAAACCCCAACACCAACAAATCAGATTCACACTACCAGTGCCCTGCGATGGACTGGCGACCTGTCCAGGATGTATCCTGCCTTCCGCCCAATGACAGCTGGGATAGGCTCCAGCACCCCACTGCGACCCAGAAGGATAAGCGGTTTAGATGATGTATGTATGTATGTATGTATGTATGTACTACCAGTGCCTAAACCACAACACCGTCCAATCAGATTCAGACTACCAGTGCCTAAACCCCAACACCAATCAGATTCCACTTACCAGACCCTAATTGCTAACATCAACCAATGAGATTCCATCTACTAAAGCCTAAACCCCAATGCCTACCAGAGACTACACTCAAATTCCAATCAACCAGAGTTAATCTATGACATCAAAATCATTATATCAAAGTGATCTAGACCTGGGATGTACAGTCTTATCCACAAAGGTTTACTGTGGCTGTAGATTTTCATTCCAAACAAACAGAAACAAACCCGACATTGCTGGTTTAAAACCAACCAGTCAGATTCACTCTGCCAGAGCTGAACCCAGATTCATCTGTCTAAACCCATCATTCCCAAAGCACTGCAGCAATAAAGTTAAATTATATTTTGTGTTGATCATGATGAAAATATTACACACCTTCCAACGCTGCCTTTCCATTCTAATCTAATGTTAGGAAATCAGAAGAAACTTGATGAATAGTTCTGTAAGCTCTATCTATGTATTTAATTTAGTTACAGATTATTGCTTTCACAAATTTTTGGTGAACATATTTACAAAATAGGTTTATTTTATCTTTACCGTTACATTTCAGTTCTTACATGATGTCAAGATGTGTTCTCATTTACTCTTTGACTGTTATGTAAATCATTCTGAATAAATCCAGGTGTTTAATAAATAAATGTATTTGAAATGAAAGACAAAATCTAGAGTGTTGTAAATGTAATTTTTCAGCATTATCTTCTGTTTTTGTGGTGATTAATTAGCTTTTGTTTGTCTCTAAATGTATTTTAAATGTTTGCGCTTGAATGAGCTGATATAATTGGATCTTATTAAATTGTTCCTTAAATCTTATTTTGAATTGAATAAAAAACCTGAAACTGTTCCCTTTAATATTTTCTGTAATTTCTCTTTAGAAAAGGGTTCTTTTCTTCACATTTGTAATGCTGACAGATGCTTGCAGATAAAAGTAAGCATAAAAGCTTTAATAACAAAAGGATAAAGCAAAAATCTAGTACAAAGATGAGCTAAAGTCAAAAAAGAGAAAGCAAACCAACAACATGTTAGGCTCAGCATAAAAGTAGTCATAAAAAAGCAAGGTCAAAAGCCAAAAAGGGAATCCAAAAAACAAGGAAACAAAACTGACAGGGAAATTCCAAAGACAAAGAATGAAAAACAAAGCAGGTCAATACACAGGAACAACACACAATGGAAAAAGCTCTGAGAACAGAGGCAGTACTTCAAATAGAGATAAAAATAAACATTGGTTGGGGAAATAGAGCAAGGACTACTGCCAGAAGTGCCATCAATGGGAAGCATGACAACATTTATATCAATTTGTTGTTTTATTAAAACGTCCATGACACAAACACGTATCAAAGAATAAATAAAAAATCTTAATAAATAAACTGTCAAGAAAAGCAGTGAAACAGTGTTAAAAATCATGATTTGAACTCAAGCATGTTCTCCCACCCAGGCTGCACTGGAAAAGCACACAAATGCATGGAAATGAATGGTTTGTGAGAAAGCTGCAACGTCCTCATAATGAAAAAATATTCTGTAGTCAAACTGCATTGGCACCTTTCAATGTAGAAAGTTCCTTGACCATGTCTCTACCCCAAAGGTCATGATCAAGTCCTTTATGAGCTGGATCAGATTATTTGATTTAGAGTGAATTTAAAACTGTGTAAGGCATTTATTCCCATTACTTGAGTTGAAAAGCACTAAAAGATTAAACGTGAAATGCAAAAAAATCTGACATTCGTGATTTTGTAATGAAGTTATAGAATAGCTGAAATTTGAGAGGAGGAACATGCCTCGGCTCTTTTAGTCTGTGGTCAGTCGTGTTCTGTTTGCCCCTTAAATGGCAAATAGGTCCAAACTTTCATTCCACACTTCAGTAACACTTTTAAAAGTCTGCTTTTCGACTATTACTTATTACTGAACTATTATCAAGTTGGGCTGGGCAATATGACAATAATTATCTTTGAGGGAGACACTAAAGGTGACTTGAGCCAGAGTTGCCTGGATTCTCTTTACTTTTGAGCCAGAATTTTTTGCCTAACATTCTATTTGTAGTTAATATTTTGGACTGTTGCAGAGACCATGAGATTCAGTGATCTTTCTTCTAAGCTTTATTAATGATGATGTACTCATTATCAAAAAACAAGATATACTTATGAGTAGTGCAGACAGTACAAGAACATTTTGTATCTGCCCTGTGTTGTCTCAGATGTTTTATTTACATTTTTTTCTGAGACCTTTTTAGTTAAATTTCACAATTTACAAAATATCATTGTGTTTGCTGAATTTGTCAACCACAGCGTTGTAAGAGATTTTCATTGTTGATCTGCTGCAGCTAAAACAGTTTGAATGCAAGGACACAAACACAATTTCTCAGTTTCATTACCATTGAAAAGTCCTAGGTTTGTAAAGTCCTAGGTTTTGACAGCTGGTTGTAGGCCTGTTTTTAATCTTTGGTTTTTAATCGGTCAACATTTTTGTCCGTGTTTCCCTTTCCAAAAAGCAAAAGTGCCATTTTGGACCACTTTCTATGGCTGAAATTTCTGCACATTTCTATCAATTAGCTACCTTGCTTGTTAGTTATAGTTTAAAAACTGGTTGTCATGGGTCAGTACAAGGGAAGGACTCAAGTGCAGGGTGTGGCAACAGGTGTGTAGTACCTATAAACAGGATTAGAAGTGTGCCTGGTAATGTTCTGCAAAGAGGCAAATTGAACATAATGAGAGTGATATGAAGGTGTTTGTGGAACCTTGACTGAGTCAGGGATTGAACCAACCAGCTGAGCCACCAGTGGCAGGAGTGCTACTGCTGCACCATGTGTGTGTGTGTGGCAGATACTTTTATGAGGCTGTCTAATGGAAGAGTCTGGGTTTGGCAAATGCCAGGAGAACGTTACCTGCCTGACTGCACTGTGCCAACTGTAAAGTTTGGTGGAGGAGGGATAATGATATGGGGTTGTTTTTCAGGGGTTGGTCGAGAGCCCTTAGTTCCAGTGAAGGGAAACCTTAATGCTTCAGCAGACCAAGACATTTTGGACAATTCCATGCTTCCAACTTTGTGGAAAGAGAACCTTTTCTGTTTCAGCATGACTGAGCCCCAGTGCACCAAGCAAGAATGAATGGGCACAAGTTCCCACAGACACTCCAAAATCTTGTAGAAAGCTTCCCAGAAGAGTGGAAGCTGTTATAGCTGCAAAAGGGGGGCCAAGTGTAATGTGTAGGTGTCCCAATACTTTCATCCATATCCTGTATAAGCAAGAGGAAAACCAAAATGAAAAGGCTCTTGTACTCCACTGAATTTGTCTATTTTCCTTTTCCCAGTCCCTTTTCTTTTTCTCTTTGATTTGGAGCATGTGTCTTTTTTCTTTTACAGATCCCTTTCTGCTTTTCTCTTTGCTTTTAAGCTGTTTGTCTTTATTTTCATTCACAACTCTCTTTTGCTCTTAGTTTTGGAACAGTTTATCCTTTTCTTTTCTTTCCTTTTTTTCTTTGCTTTGTAGCTTTTGTCATTTTTCTTTTCTTTTTCTCTTTATTTTTTACACTTTGCTGGCTACCCATCTACAAAGCTGCACCATTTTCTTTGTGTGTCACTGGGGCTGTAGTGGGTCGATCTTCCACTGAGTGCTGCCGCATCCTGATCCTGAGAGTTGCCGCATCCTGACCCACCTCTGGGTTTTCAAAGATCTGATGCAGGTCCAACGTAAACTGGAATACAGAGGTACAAGTGTTGGCACCCTGTTCCTACAACAGGATGGCCCAATGAAGTGATCGTCCTGTTAATAAGCCCATGTTGATGGCCACCGTGGCCCTTTCTGAGGAAAACACAAGAAAGCTGCTGCTCAAAGATGAGAGAACACTGCAGCAAGAAGCCTCTGCAGCATCCAGGATCCCCTCTATATTTCTCAGGGTGAGGGAGCTGATGCTAACCCCAATCAAACCTCGGGACAGGATTGAGGACCCAGGGATTCTGGACGTCTTGTGTCGGACTGGGGGAAGCTGCCATATTTTCCAGACTTCCTAGGCTAGCAGGAGGACTGGTATTAACCACGTGAGTGTGCTGGGCCAGCTGCTGACTTGTTGCAGCAGCTGCTCACACCCAATCACCTCCTCCTAAGACTTCAGGGCATGTCTAATGAGGTCCACTTCTCCTGAACCTCCTGACTGCTCTCAATCCATTTTTTTTTTTACTTTACTGATAAGGTTTGTGTACAAGACCAGCTGGTTAATCCAGATTCACCGGTGCTGCACCTTCTGTCATTGGTCAGCACGGGGGACGGTAACAAATGCAGGGTGTGGGAACCCGTAAGTGTTACCTACTAACAGGGCTACAAGTGAGAATGGTGTGAATTGAACATCAAGAGAGCAATGCTAATGTGCTCATGGACCTCAGGGAATAACCTGCCAAACTAAGCCACCGGGAGCACTGACAAATTAAATTAATATGCAAGTGGCAATTGTAGAGGTCCAAGCACTTTCTGCAGTGTGAAGATTTATGAGGCACTTTAGCAGACAGAGCACAAATGATGAGATCTTTGCCAGTTTTATACAGACTGACCATTCTGACACGGTAAGCACCAGATTTTTAACAAATAAGTCCAAATACCCACAAAGCAGCAGAACAATCTCCAACATGGATGCATTTTATGTTTTTTTTGTTTTTTTTTGTTTTTTTTTGCTGAAGTGTTTATTTTTCATCTTTAATTTTAAATCGAATGCTTTTTCAAATGGTTGCTTAATAGTTGCTACACTATGGTACACTGTGTCACTGTAATACTTTTTTGGTGATCATATGGTTATCATACAACAAAAATGAACACATTCATGATGACCACATCTCCCATTGTAAAACTAATGCAATCCAAAAAGTACTTCAGTTAAACTGTTTTGGATGTACACATTCTGTGACACAGCAGTTTCTCAGATTAAAAAAGAGGTAGTGTTTTCTTCTTTCTTGCTTAACACTGTGGTTAGTAGCTGCGGTAGATGACTGTCACATAAGAAAAAAGTGAACGGAAAGAACTGAGATGTTCCTCTTTAGCAGCTGTCTGTTCTTAAGTCTTATGTTATGATGTCTATTTTCACCTAATTTTTCTTTTGAGGTGGAAATTCCATGTATTACCATGCTTCTAATATAATCTTCATCTCCTGTATGTATTGAGGCTATGATATCTGTTTGGTATTCTTGTATAATTGTGTTGCAGTGACTAACCCCACCCCAGGTATTTTGTTTGTTCTTGAATGAAGACTGAATAAAGATAAACTTAACATGAATGTATCATTTGTATTTAGCAAGTAGAGGGAACTCTGGTGCTTTTGGCCCAAATTTAGGTGTATGTGAGAATGTGAAAGGGAAGTTTAGGTGTCTCCTGTGCCTGCAAGAAAATAATGAAAATAGCATATTCCCTTAAGGAAATTATAGAGACAGGATGTCTTCTAGCTGGGGAGAATGGAGACAGTTCAATTTGACCCAGGGAGAACGACTAGGTTGACGAATGTGCTCATACAGATGTATTGCTAATGATGTAACCTGACAGCACTGAATAAGGGGGGGCAAGTGTAATGTGTAGGTGTCCCAATACTTTCATTCATATCCTGTATAAGCAAGAGGAAAACGAAAATGAAAAGGCTCTTGTACTCCACTGAATTTGTCTATTTTCCTTTTCCCGGTGCCTTTTGTTTTTCTCTTTGATTTGGAGCATGTGTCTTTTTTATTTTTTATTTATTTTTTTTTACAGATCCCTTTCTGCTTTTCTCTTTGCTTTTGAGCTGTTTGTCTTTATTTTCATTCACAACTCTCTTTTGCTCTCAGTTTTAGAAGTTTATCTTTTTTATTTTCTTTCCTTTTTCTCTTTGCTTTGTAGCTTTTGTCATTTTTCTTTTCTTTTTCTCTTTATTTTTTACACTTTAATGGCTACTCCTCTACAAAGCTGCACCATTTTCTTTGTGTGTCTCTGGGGCTTTAGTAGGTCGATCTTCCTGCTGAGCGCTGTTACAGCAGTCATCCTGGAGCATTCTGAGAGTTGCCGCATCCTGACCCACCTCTGGGTTTTCAAAGATCTGATGCATGTCCAACGTAAACTGGATTACAGAGGCACAAATGTTGGCACCCTGTTCCTACAACAGGATGGCCCAATGAAGTGATCGTCCTGTTAATAAGCCCATGTTGATGGCCACCTTGGCCCTTTCTGAGGAAAACACAAGAAAGCTGCTGCTCAAAGATGAGAGAACACTGCAGCAAGAAGCCTCTGCAGCATCCAGGATCCCCTCTATATTTCTCAGGGTGAGGGAGCTGATGCTAACCCCAATCAAACCTCAGGACTGGATTGAGCACCCAGGGATTCTGGACCTCTTGTGTGGGACTGGGGGAAGCTGCCATATTTTCCAGACTTCCTAGGCTAGCAGAAGGACTGGTATTAAACACGTGAGTGTGCTGGGCCAGCTGCTGACTTGTTGCAGCAGCTGCTCACACCCAATCACCTCCTCCTAAGACTTCAGGGCATGTCTAATGAGGTCCACTTCTCCTGAACCTCCTGACTGCTCTCAATCCATTTATTTTCTTTGACTTTACTGGTTTGTGTACAAGACCAGCTGGTTAATCCAGATTCACCGGTGCTGCACCTTCTGTCATTGGTCAGCACGGGGGACAGAAACAAATGCAGGGTGTGGGAATCTGTAAGTGTTACCTACTAACAGGGCTACAAGTGAGAATGGTGTGAATTGAACATCAAGAGAGCAATGCTAATGTGCTCATGGAACTCAGGGAATAACCTGCCAAACTAAGCCATTGGGAGCACTGACAAATTAAATTGATATGCAAGTGGCAATTGTACAGGTCCAAGCACTTTGTGCAGTGTGGAGATTTATGAGGTACTTTAGCAGACATTTTTAGTGGAGATTTTTAACAAATAAGTCCAAATACTCACAAAGCAGCAGAACAATCTCCCACATGGCTGCATTTTATGTTTTTTTTTTGTTTTTTTTTTGCTGAAGTGTTTATTTTTCTTGTTTAATTTTAAATTGAATGCTTTTTCAAATGGTTGCTTAATAGTTGCTACACTATGGTACACTGTGTCACTGTAATGTTTTTTTGGTAATCATATGGTGATCATACAACAAAAATGAACACATTCATGATGACCACATCTCCCATTGTAAAACTAATGCAATCCAAAAAGTACTTCAGTTAAACTCTTTTGGATGTACACATTCTGTGACACAGCAGTTTCTCATACTAAAAAGGAGGTAGTGTTTTCTTTTTTCTTGCTTAACACTGTGGTTAGTAGCTGCGGTAGATGTCTGTCACATAAGAAAAAAAGTGAACAGAAAGAACTGAGATGTTCCTCTTTAGCAGCTGTCTGTTCTTAAGTCTTTATGTTATGATGTCTATTTCCACCTAATTTTTTCTTTTGTGGTGGAAATTCCACGTATTACCATGCTTCTAATATAATCTTCATCTCCTGTACGTATTGAGGCTATGATATCTGTTTGGTATTCTTGTATAATTGTGTTGCAGTGACTAACCCCACTCCAGGTATTTTGTCTGTTCTTGAATGAAGACTGAATAAAGATAAACTTTAACATTGAAGCATAAATGTATAAAAATCTACTTCATTATATCATTTGTATTTAGCAAATACTGGGAACTCTGGTGCTTTTGGCCCAAATTTAGGTGTATGTGAGAATGTGAAAACAAAAGGGAAGTTTAGGTGTCTCCTGTGCCTGCAAGAAAATAATGAAAATAAGATATTCCCTTAAGAAAATTATGGAGACAGGATATCTTGTTATCAGGATGTATTGTTATCAGAACATAAGCTGGTGAACCATACAAAGATCTATGTTGGAAAGAAGGGTTTTTCAGAAGTTCTCTAAACTTCTCATTAGGAAACGTTGAAAATAAAGTTATTGTGGTTTCACTCTGAACAGTCTATCTGCCTCTGTTATTCCTGTTTTAGGAAGTTTGCCACAACAGTCTGGTGTCATGAACACAGGACGGCTAACCCCTCCAAAAAGTGACTATGGTAACCAATGGTCCAATCCCGGGAAATGAAAAGGGTGAGATGTGAGTCTGGGAAATCTGAGCAAATTTATTGGACTGAGCCCATCGGAGGAAGTTGTGGGCCCCTGTCAGCAGGATACACTGTTTCAAACCTAGATTGTTTTGGTTTAGTGAGTAAAACTCTGATGTCAGGCCTGGGACCTGTAGTGACTCTGCTGGAGACAGAGAGGGTCCCCAGCACGTGGTGTATTGTTGTGTTACATATAAATACTGAGAACCTCAGAAAAAGAGTTGTTGATGCTCATCAGGCTGGAAAAGGTTACAAAACCATCCCTAAAGAGCTTGGAATCCACCAATCCACAGTCAGACAGATTTGTATAAATAAAGGAAATTCGAGACCATTGTTACGCTCCCCAGAAGTGGTCGGCCAACAAAGATTACACCAAGAGCAAGGTGTGTAATAGTCTGTGAGGTCACAAAGGAACCCAGGGTAACTTCTAAGCAACTAGACAACATGACCAACAGCTTGCATTTCTTCAACTACACAGGAACCATCCACACAGAACAAACAACAAAATTATCAATAAACAATATGTCCGAGATGTTCATACAAGAAAAGATAAATAAACCCCAAAGATTTTGTCAGCATAAAACGTGCTAATGCTTCGGTATGTTTATCTTGAACATTCAGCTTCTTGTTGATCAAAGTGTTTTCCTTGTTATGAAAAGCTGGTGTTGCCTGAAAAATGATCTGACATTTGGGAACATCTCCAAGCCACCCCCTGCAGCTGCCCTTACTGGGGTGTTGCACTCCAGAAACTGTCCTTCCTCCGTAACCACAACCTGTAGTTTGACTTCTCAGCCTCCTCTGACAGTTCTACCAGAAAGACTCAGCAGTGAAAGAAGACAATTTTTTAATCCTTGATGATTTTACAAGTTGAAATATATCAATGCAGTAGAAATTACAAAGTTTTCGGCATAGGCCCCACCCTCAGTCCAGGACTTAGAGCATTGAGACCCTCGCTGATCCTGCCGGATAGATACGGCAGAGGCAGAGCCTACACCAGGATAACCAGACAAAGCTCATACTGGTGGTGTGGTGGGGAGGAAGAAGGACAATGCCAAAATGTAGACACCTGAAAGCAGCAGAATCGGTGCGTAAGTCAATTCATTACAAAGACAGGTGTAGGCCTGTGATTGGTCAGGAGAAATCAATGAATGTCTTCTCGAACCCCCTGACCCACCTGAATGAGATGATGAAACACTGCATGCTACTTTCACTGTTTTTTTAAATACGGAAATGTGTCTTCTTATTGTAGGAACGTGTAGGAGCTCAAGATGTTTTTTTCATTTCAAGATATTCTATGTTTCTTTGTTATGCAATATATTTACCTTTTAAACAACAACGCAAAATAAAGCAGAATTGTGTCTCATTTGATCTGCATAATGATTCTACTAATTTTACTAATTCTACTAATTTTTCTGAATTTCAGCTTAATTAAATGGTTAAAACTTATTGATACGCTGCCTGAGAGTAACTTTATATTTCAGGTGGTTTTGGCTTTAAATATATATATTTTTTTTATTTATTCATGATGGAGGAGAATATGCAGGGTATTATATGATAATATAGTCCCCAAAGATAAATTATTTTTTTTAAGTTTTATGACAATTTGACCATCATCAACATTACATATATAACCCAGAAGAAACATTTACGTTCACTGGTGGTTTTGGAAAGTAAATAAAATAGTAATAAATAAAAAATAATACTTGTATTGTAGTCATGGTGACCTCAGGTTCCTATCACCACCACTGTAAAGAAATCTGAACCATTTCACACCAAACCACTCTGAATGACAGCTAACATCTCAACCACTGAAATATGCAAAAATTTTGAAAAATCTTTGGAATTACCCTCACCTGAACCTAGGTTTATGTTAGAAGCACTGTCACTGGTGTGATGAATATGTGAAATTGTGACATAACATGACTGTAATATTAATAAACATAATCTGTCACAACAGCTCATGACAGCATAACATCTGCTGTAGAACATTCTATTACTGTAAGTGAACGACAGCAGAGTTAAAATACAGTGTGCTTTTTGTACATCCATTTACACACTCAAATGGGTAATGACCATTAAATTTAACAGCACACTGACAGTGAATGTTCCTTTTGTGCAGTGTGATTCAAATGATCAGATTCTAAATGGGTCTGTATGGATTGTGAAGCATTTTGATGAGCAAAATCTATTTTTGGAGCCTCCAAAGCAGAGGTTTTCTCAGGATGTGGTCAGAGAGCTGAAGAGTAAAAACATCTGTGTCACTTCTCACACTCTCAGAGTGGACTGCTGAACCAGAGAGAGAAAGAGAGGGAGGTGAACAGTTCGGTTCTCTCAGTAAAGATGTGGCTCTGTGTGTTTCTGCTCTACTCTGTGCTGCAGGAATCTTCAGGTGAGTCTACACGACTGTGTGAGTTATTCTTCATGTGTATCACTGCTTCACTGTAGTGAACTGTAGACAGTGAACTGTAGATGAAATGTAGAAAAGTTCAGGTTCTAGATATGCTGTTGTTATCATGTCTTTATTGGCTCTTTCTCCTCTCTGTCTGATCTACTTTTCTAAGGATTGACTGTGTTCTTGTCTGAAACTGATCAAAGCTGGTTCTTTAATGTTCCGTTCAGTGCTGCTTTATATTTATACAGGCTCCAGTTCTGGCCTCTCTTATAGACTCAAAACACTCAAGTCACTGAGATGCTTAAACAGAAACTCAACACTGGAAACAATGTTGATCCAATTCTGTAGATAGAGACTAAACACAGTCCTGGACAAAATCACTACATTAATGATGATTCACACAGAGACAATCTGAAACACCTCAGGACTAAAGTGTAATTAACCATTTCCAAAACTCTCCTGGAGAATGTCCAGCATTTACAGTTACCATCCAGTACTAGTTTATCTAATCAATCCTTTAGTAAATTAAATCAGGTGATTGAACTGAATAAATCCTTCTGGTGGCTGGAGTGCAGCGAGTCAGAAAACAAACCTGTGTTCTTATAACTGTGTTCATCTAACCTACATATTCATAACTTTACTGACAGACATCATTCTTCTTGCATACTACTGTGTTTATATTAATTGTAATGTTACATACAGGCAACTGCCCAGATAAATTGTTCCAAACAAATGATCTTAACAATATGATATTACAGCCTTGGATACATCACACTACATTTAAAATTCTAACAGATTATCTCACACATTCTGACAGAATTTTGCTGATTTCTAAGGTGACCCAACACCAAACAACCACACTCCAAAATTAAGGTGATATTAAAACAAAATGCTGAATTTGTGTCAGAATTACATGAAATACTCCTTGAAATTCATCAACACACTGCTACATTGCTTTCCACCATGCAGTAATTCAGCCATATAATGCCTCACTCAACTACAATTGTAACAGTATAAAAAGTGCAATGCACACATAAGAAAATAGAAGATTGCATTCATTTTGAGGCACTACATGGTTGAAAGCAATACAGCTGTGCATTGATCACACTTTAAGGTGGACTGTATTCAATTCAGAGATGAATTCAGTATTTTGCTTTGTAATTTCAAATCCTCATGTTTTATTTTTTCTGTAAAGAGGTCAAGCTCTGTAAAAATAATAGATATTTTGCTTGATATTTTGGCAGGAACTCTGCATATCACTACAGAAAAGCAGCGCATATTATGCCTTTACACTGTAGTGACTGCCTCGGCTTGTATTAATACTGTAACAGCGATCAAAATAAGATTCTGATGAAAACATGACTCTGACCCAAGAAAAGTTTTTCATTAATGAAACAGGGAGAAAGGCAGATATATAGCACTGAAATTGCATGGGAGGTAGGCACAGGGAGGTAACCACTAGCCACAGGCGTCACCCCCAAGGTGACCCACACACACACACTCCTAGACACAAAATAACACATCAAGCCCCTTAACAAAACAAAACAAAAACATAACAAACCCCAACACACTGCCACAGATGGGGCTCTTCTCCTGGGCTATGCTAGCAGCCAGTCCTCTTTTGGGCTCCTCAATACACTCTGCTCTAGGCACACTGTCCTGGTCTGACCTTGGCAGGCCTCCAAACTGTGGCTCCATTGGGTCTTCTGTCCACTGGTGTGCCAGAGTGGAGGGACAAGAGAGCTCTGTGTCCTCCTCCTCCAGCTCACCGTGTCAGGTCTGCTGCTACCAGCATTCCTCTCCTCCACCCTCTGTTTTCTCTGCCACCTACCATGCCTATGACACTGGTGCCCTACTCTTTGTCTTATCCATGACACTAGCTGCCACAACCAGCTTCAGTTGTCCCGTCTCAAAGCCCAGCATTTCCTTCCTGAGGTCAAATATGCCCCTGGCTTTACACTTGGCACAATGCAGTCAGACAAGTACTGTTCTCCTGGCAACCGTCAAACCCAGACTCATCCATCGGGTTGGCAGATGGAGAAGTGTGATCGATCACTCCAGAGAACACGTCTCCACTGCTCTAGAGTCCAGTGGCGGCACTTTACATCACTGCATTCGACGCTTTGCATTGCGCTTGGTGATGTAAGGCTTGGATGCAGCTGCTCGGCCATGGAAACCCATTCCATGAAGCTCTCTATGCTGTTCTTGAGCTAATCTGAAGGCCACATGAAGTTCGGAGCTCTGTAGCGATTGACTCTGCAGAAAGTTGGCGACCTCTGCGCACTATGAGCCTCAGCATCCGCTGACCCCGCTCTGCCATTTTACGTGGCCTACCACTTCATGGCTGAGTTGCTGTCATTCCCAATCACTTCCACTTTGTTATAACACCACTGACAGTTGACTGTGGAATATTTAGTAGTGAGGAAATTTCACGACTGGACTTGTTGCACAGGTGGCATCCAGGTGGTACCATGTTGGAATTCACTGAGCTCCTGAGAGCGACCCATTCCAAAGTTTGTAGAAGCAGTCTGCATGCCTAGGTGCTTGGTTTTATACATCTGTGGCCATGGAAGTGATTGAAACACCTGAAGTCAATGATTTGGATGGGTCAGTGAATACTTAATATATGGTGTATATATCCCTACTGAAAATTAAGTGGAGGGTGTGGGAAGGGGCGAGTGGAGTGAATCCATGATTGGCTGCTTTCATGGACTTACAGGCCCTAGCAGTGAGCAAACCAGAGAAGGAAGAAAAAAAAAACAGACAAGACAGTGGAATCTGCAGAATTCAACAGCATCGAACCAGCGCTTAATACGGACGATGTGTCTGAAAAAACCTGCATCCATGGCCTCAGTCAGTGCTGAGTCAGAGATTGGGAAAGTCCGGAGAATTCCTGGTGAGCCAGTAGTGTTCTGGGCCGGTTATTGTGAGCTAATAAATAAAGGATAATCAGGTTTTAGGTGTTAGATAGATAGTTGTGTTGTTTCTCCTCATCTTCACACATCAGCTGTTTGATTTACCTTTCATGTCTTCTTCATTTGGATCTTCCCACTGTGGCAGTAACCTGCATTTTTGGCTTAAAGAAATTATCAGGTTTAAATTTGTAGTTTTATCATTGTACATCCCAGCTGTCTGACTTTAACTTAGTTTTGTCAGCCTCTCTGAGTGTAAGTTGTGCGTGTGTTAAATGGATGGCGCTGCAGTGTTGGTTGTGTTTTTGTGAATCCAGCTTTCTGATTGGTTGCAATTGTTTTGTGTCAGGGTGGAAGTTTTGGAATATGTAGGGTAATGACTGCACTGATGATAGGAATAGACTATAGCCTGATGTAATGGCATTACAGGACATTAGCAGATTGTGTAAAGTCATATTTTTATCAAAACACAAAAAAGCTTATTAAATGCAGAAAATATGTATTTCTGTAGTGAAACTTTATAATCCATCATAATTCAGCTTCATAATTTTCTTCAAAACAGTGATATCTAACTGCTCACCATGTGCCTTGAGGAACAGGAATGCAGACTTACTTCCTTAAAATGCAGGGGTGTGGCTAAAATAAGACACCAGCTTGTCTAAAAAAACAATGCAGTGATGGTGGTGAGTAATGAGGAGACTGAGCTGAATGTGTCTATTAGGAAGAATAGTGTTTGTGCTGCTCAGACACTGGTTAAAACCTTCATCTCCCCTGATCTGCCTGCCTCCATGCCCCATGAAAAGCCAGTGGCCTCTGAGTCTTCTGTCCTGCATGTGAATGCCAAGTCCCTACCCCGATCACAGTTTTGCTCTCCTGCCCTGTGTTTGGTCTTTCAAACGGGTGGATGTTCGCTCAGGTCAGGTCTCCAGCTTGAGTTGGGTGATCAGAGTATGTGCCAGACTCTCATTTCTCTGGCATCCGATGACACTGCACTGAAAGTCAGCTGACACTGATTTAGTTTTGGCAGTATGGGTGCCTTTAAAAGGAGCAGAGAGGTGATGGAGAGAGAGAGGAAACATGGAAGAGGGACAATAAGCAGCACAAAGGACTGGTGAGATGAAAAGCTTGCATGTGAGAGAAAAAAGAACTAGAAAATCTAGCTTTGAAGTCTCTAAAGTAAGGACAGCTTTGGTTTTGTTTTTTGTATTGTTTCTGTTTGTGAGTGTAAAATAAAGGTAAAACATCTGTTGCAACCATCTCTCCTGCCTCTACCTGGGCAGCTTTAGCTGTGCTATTCACCTGCTTGTTGTACATTCCACTGTTGGCATGACACAAGCGGTTACCGTGCCACACATCAATAATCTGATTGATCTGTAATTAATCTGATTTCATTTGTATAAAGTTTGACAACAATGAGAGTGCAGAGGTGGTTTGATGTGTCAGTTGTATACCAGTTGTATATTGTTAACTCTTGGCACATTATAGCATGTAATGACATGTTCTGTTTTGATGAAATTATCCAAAAAATTTAGAATAAAATAGCAGATCATTTTGCATGTCATCATTCATGTATATCCTCATTAAAACTTAAGCGCACCCTTAAAACACCTTCCCACATACCTGTGTACAGGACTGGATTAAGAGATTTTCACACCAAAACATGAAGTTGTCTAGAGTGTGTAATCAGAGTTAAAATCCTGCAGTGTACACAGAGAGTTTAAATGGATTGTCTCTTTGATGATGAATCTGTCATTTTTGGATCATTAAAAAAACACATTTAATGATTGCGTATTGCACCTAAAAGGGTTCCACTATTGTACAGTTCAAATAACCTATTTTGGTACATTACAGAACTCTTTCTGCTATGAGTGAATATGCAATGAAGTTGGTGATGTGGTGTTTCTGCAGGTTGCACTGTGGAGAGAGGTTTGGGGGCAGTCATCACCAAATCTGTGGGAGACTCTGTGGTGCTGCCGTGCTCCTGTACAAACCTACAGGATGATCCACAGACAGTGCAGTGGGGATTTTTGGAAAGGATCATAATAGGCAACTACACAGCGGAACTCTCAGTGTTTCCACAGGATGGCAGTCAGAATCAGCGCTACAGAAACAGAGTTCAGAGACTGAATCAGAATAAACCAGGAGATTTATCTCTGATTATCTCTCACCTCACTGAGAAAGATGAAGGAACGTATCTGTGTTGCATCAAGAAGACGTATTCCAGAGCCATCAATCTTTATGTTAGAGGTAAATTACTCATTTCTGTTTCTTCATTAATTATGAACTACTGGTTTCCTACACAGGCAATACAGAGACAAATGGGTACGTGGCAAAGAGTAACTGGACTTTTCAAATTATGCAGGAACAACAACAAAAAAGGACAGAAATGGAGAGAGACACAAGGTTTTTGTGTAACAGTGATATGTTACATCTGACTCTCACCTACCGAAAAAAAAGCTTGTTCAAACATTTTTACAGTTTGCTGTAAAAGTTTGTTTTCTAAACTGATCTTAACATAGACAGAACAGTCTGCACTGAATTTACTTGCTTCCAGTGTGCTGAGCATTTTCACATCAATACACATTCTCTTTCTGTTTAATTAATTTTGGCAATAACTGTGCTGACACATTCATGACTTCATTCACATGGAAAGAATGCATGCATTTCGTAATAATGATAATAACACGCAAAGGCTTTTGGTAAGTGCACAATCTCCTCAAAAGGGATATTTGATGTTTTTTTATGTTGCTGAGTGTTATTAATAAGTATGAGTATGTGTTATTTGTGATGTTCTGTTAGGGTTTGTGGGCTTTGTGTGTTAGGGGGTTAAAGTCTGTGGCTAGTGTTGACATCCTCCATTGTTTTAATGCTCTTTTTGTGCCAATCTGCTGGTGTGTTTAATAAAAGAGGACTTATTGCAGCAAAGAATCATGGCCTCCCAAGTGTCTTACTCGATGCCAATGCTACATTTGGGGTCAGAAGTAGAACACACCCCCCAGTTGTCTGATGAGAAAGGCACTTCCATGAACTTGAGAGCAGAGATAAAAAGAGGCAGAGCCTAGCGAAAGTTCATGATGACAAGAACAACGCCATCTCCGCAGGGTGAGAGGGGAGGGAACAGTGAGAACGGCACAGCAAGGCACGATGGTGGTCCCAGTGAGAGATATGCCAGTGAAAGTAAAAGCAGAACCGTCAAAGGCTTCATTATGGAAGTGCTATGGTGAGCAGCGGAGCAGTTAGTAAGTCAGCATTGCAGGGAGAGAGAACAACGCCCTGGGTGGCATGACAGGACTGGGCTCGAGCTGCTAGGTCAATAGAGATTGGCTGATGGTGGGGATTGTGTAGCATTCCACAATCAGCTGGCATTTCCTCCAATGAACATGGGGAGGCATGGCCATGCAAGCGGCCACAGGCAAAAGCTTATAGTAGGCATTCGCCCTCCTGAAAGCAGACATTATATGTTGTTTTATGTTGTTGTCTGTTGGGGTATGTGTATGTGTTATTCGTGTTGTTCTGTCGGAGTGTGTGGGTTTTGTGTGTGATGGGGATCACCTTCACTGTGTTGGTAGTGGCGATCTTCTCTGTTGTTTCAGTGCTCTGTATGCACCTTTCTGCTGGTGTGTTTAATAAAAGAACACTTTTTGAAGCAGAATCATGGCCTTCCTTGTCTTATGTTGTCAATGCTACAACAATTATAAGAAAAATAATATTTAGAATAACTTTATTTATAAAGCACTTTTCATCCATATAGCAGCTCAAAGTGCTTCACAATGAAATAATGCATTTGAAAAAAAATATAGTTATTAAAATAGAATAATATGGAAAAAATTAAATAGAAGATTAAACTGAAAAAGTGAAAATGTGTAAGCATTATAAAGTTAAAGAAAAGCTACATTAAAAACATTATTTTCACATGAATGTCTATTGATAAATGTGTATAAATGAACTTGTCCATTTCACTGTGAAAGATAAAAGAGTTCCAGAGTTTAGATGCAGAATAACAGAAAGAGTCTCTCACTGTTTCTGGAATTTATGGAGAGGATTTGCAGAAAGTCAGTACCTGCAGATCTAAGATTGAAAGATAAAAGAAAATGGACCATCAGTGAGGCACACAGATGTTTTAAAGCCCCAGTTTACTGATTTCTTCTATTGTCTATAGTTTTTGGTGTTTTTAAACTGAATTGGCAGAGAAAGAATGTTGTTGGTCGTTTCTGTTAAGAAATTTTTAAAGCAAATTATTGGGACACCTATACGTCACACCCACAGGAGTTTTATGACGTCCCATTCTAAATCCATAGGCATTAATATAGGGTTGGTCCCCCTTTGCAGCAAGAACAGCTTCCACTCTTCTGGGAAGCTTGCTACAAGAGTGTGGGAATTTTTGTCTGTTCTTCCAGAAGAGCATCTGTGAGGTCAGACACTGATGTTGGACAAGAGGGTCTGGCTCACAATCTCAGTTCTAGTTCATCCCAAAGGTGTTGGATGGGGTTGAGGTCAGGGCTCTGTGAGGGCCAGTCAAGTTCTTCCACACCAAACTCACCCAGCCGTGCCTTTATGGAGCTGCTTTGTGCACTGGGGCTCAGTCATGCTGGAACAGGAAAGGTTCTTCCCCCAACTGTTACCACAAAGTTGGAAGCACAGAATTGTCCAGAATGTCTTGGTACTAAGCATTAAGATTTCCCCTCACTGGAACTAAGGGTTCTAGGCCAACCCCTGAAAAAGAGTCCAGTGGCGATGCTTTACTCCACTCCATCTGATGCTTGGCATTGTGCATTTTGTTCTCAGCTTGTGTGTAGCTGCTAAGCCATGGAAACCCATTTCATGAAGCTTTTTATGCATAGTTCTTTAAGTGAGTGATGCAACATAGGATAGGCAATGTGCTCTTCAGCACTCTGCAGCCCTGCTCTGAGTTTGCAGGGTTTTCCACTTTGTGGCTGAGCTGTTGTCGCTCCTAGATGCTTCCATTTCACAATAATAGCACTTACAGTTGACTGGGGCAGATCTAGCAGGACAGAAATTTCAACTTACTTTTTGCAAGGGTGGCATCCTATGTATGACAGTGCCATGTTAAAAGTCATAGAGCTCAACAGTACAACCCATTCTAATGCCAGTGTTTGTCTATGGAAACTGCAAGGCTATGTGATTAATTTTATCCACCTGATAACAGTCAGTGTGGCTGAAACACCTGAACTCCATAATTTTGAAGTGTGTCCCAATACTTTTGCCCATATAGTGTGTGTGTGTGTAGTGTGTATAGAAAGAAATCAGTAATGGCTGGAATTCAGTACAAAGTGTCGGCATCTCAGTTTTGTCTTGAATAAGCTGAAAACTATTTTGTAACTCACGTTAAAACATCAGATAGACAATGTAAATAAATGTAATTATCAGTACCACTTAGTATAGAGTAATGAAGAGCACTGAGTGAACTGGCTAACACATTCTCAGTGATCCATTCATCATGTTTGTGTACTGATTAAAATCTGCCCTAATGCTTCATGCTGTCTTTACTCTTGGATGCACTGTGAGTTTCTGAATGAGTGTGCACACGCATTCAGAACACGATTCACATGGAAATGCTTATTATTGATCTGGTGCATCAGAGGAACAATAAAAACACTGAAGTGTGAAGTGTATTCTTGTTCAAAATGATGGTTTTTGATCGGGTATGTTATTGACATATCAAAATAAATGCTCTGAGAAATCAAATTATTATGTGTTACTTGTTGTTGAGAGATGATGATAATGTGTATTTGTATTTGTGTGTCTGCAGGCTGTACTGCGCTGTGTGTTAGGGAGAGAACGTTCACTCGATCTCCAGGAGAGTCTGTTCTGCTGCCCTGTCCCTGTCCCAGAAACGAAAATAAGATCTACCCTAAGAGAGTCACATGGACTAAAGATCAGACTGCAGTGTGTAACGATACAGAATCCTACAGAGGCAGAGTCTGGATGTTCGACCAAAACCATTCCAGAAATTTCTCTCTCCTCATCTCAGATCTGACTAAAGAGGACTCTGGAGACTACACCTGCAACGCTGATGACCACACACCATATGTCACACTACACGTCAAAGGTCAGCTGGTCAAACTGTTTCAGTACTGATCACACTGCACAAGTGTAACTGACTCCAAATCTGTTTCCAGAAGCTTCTCTCTGTAAGATTAACCGTAGCTGGGGAACTCAGCAGTGTCAACCAGACTGGATTTTCATAACTGAATGAAAAAAAGCAGTAATGCAGCGTCATTATAATGTGTCCTCATCCTACATTCCTGGAAAAAAAAAACATGAATTGGCATTTTAAAAAAGCAAAAATAAATAAATAAATAAATAAATAAATAAATAATAATAATTATAATAATAATAATAATAATAATAATAATAATGATTCTATTTTTTTATTCAGGACATTTAGTTGGGCAATAGGGTACAAAATCTAAAAAAAAACTTTACACAGGAATCAGAGTATTCGCCAGATGGCATTTATTATGGCAATTAAATAATATTAACTGTATGTCAAATTATAGGGATATAAATGGGCATGCAAAACTGCACAAAAGGCAACCTGGCAAACTCAGCATTCAGTGATGCCCATCTGTTCCAGACTTCTGACAGTCACTGACTGCAAAGCATTTACATCCAAGTATTAAAAATAATCATTGTATAGATAATTGTTAGTTAAAAATAAATGTAACTAACAATAATTTTAAGGGTTCAAATCATTTTAAACATGGGAAAATGGAAGGATTAATGCAATGTTTTAGAACATTTAAATTAAAGCTGAACACTGCATTTTAATCACATCTTGACTCCTTCATTTCAAAGCTCATTGCAATTTACAACCCCAATTCCCTCTGCCCATCTTTGCTTCTGAGTCTCTGCCTCTCTAAAATGCTCTTTTTATACCCAGTCATGTGAGTTAGTTGCAAACTCCTCTTCCAGCTGTTTATTAGTACTGTTTATATTAGTACTACTTACTTTTCCAGCTTTTGTTGCCCCTTTGCCAACTTTTTTGAGATGCGTTGCTGCCGTCAAGTTTAAATGTGTTGATGTTTTTGATGAAATGGTATAATGTCCCCGCGACCCTGAAGGAGAAGTGGCTTAGAAGATTCCTACAGACTGCATATTGTCAGAGACTCAGGAAAAAATGATTATCAGATACCCAGGAGAGTCAGTTCTCTTGCTCTGCTCCTGCTACAAACTCCATTTGTAATATTTGCTTTTTCTGATGACACTAGGAGCTTATTAACTGTCTAAAGCATAATCTGCTTTGATAATTGTCAAAAAAGATTTAAATTGTGACATGCACAATTATTTTAACCTAAATAATATGGTAATATAGAAATATGCTATCTCATGTATCTCAAACCCCTCTTTTTCTGTTTTTTTTTTTTATGTGAAATCCACAACAGTGAAGAAAGAAATCACAGGCCAGTCTGGTAAGGTATTACAATATAACAGTATAGACTGTTGTATATATTTTAAATGTGTTGTGTGTGAGTGCATGTTGTTCTCTTTTTTGGTAACATTGTACAGCATATTCCTTAGTAACTCAGTAACAATGCACCAACAACTCTTGAACTGTGTTGCGCTGGTCTGAGTGGATCAGACACAGCAGTGCTGCTGGAGTGCTGAACATTCTAGGCTTATTTCCCAAAATTTCTTCATTAATATGTTTTTAAGAATGTTTCATAAATAGTGGCTTTTAACAGACATGCTTCTTAATTAAGGTGCCACAAAACATGTCTGTTAGTGTTTCATTTTTGAGGATGTTTTTGTGCTACTTTAGTTAAGCAGAGTTTCTGAGAAAACTTACTATTTAAGGTACTTTTTTCAGTTCAGCTTCCTGGAGCTCTCAGCTCTACTTTTTCTATTAAATTTGTTAATTGTTGGTACATTGTTACCACAAACCCAAACCAGAAAAACGTTTGGGCGGTAAGTTAAATTAGAACTAAAACTGAGAACAATGATTTGTGAATTATTTTTGTACTACATTGAAAACACTACAACAGCACATCATGTGATGTGTTAACTTATGAATGTTATGGATTTTTTATTTAAATGTTGATTCTTGCAACATATTTAAAAAAAGTAAAGAATTTAAAGAATTTATCACTTTATAAATTTACCAGTCCTAAAATGTGCGCTTAACCTAGGCAGTTTTTTGAACATGCATTATATTTGTCTGCCTCACTGTGCACGTTTAACCAGTGCAGCTGTGTTTCTAGAACAATCTTTTCTAAGCTAGGTTTAATAGATGTGAAACTAAACTGAAACTGAGTGAAATATACTCGTGGGAATAAGACAGGCTTGCTGTGTTTTGCATGAAGTAAATCAATAAACATTTTCATCATCATTGGGGACTCTCACCATAATAACTCAGTTAATCATCACCAGGCACAGCTATAAATTTGTTCTGAATATGATAATTATTTTCATATTTTGTCTACAGATTTCTCCACTGTGATTGTCATCACTTTGTGTGTTTGTGTGGTTCTGCTACTCATTGGACTGATTGGAGAATCAGCACTGATCTGCAAACTGAGACAAAAATGGACACAAGGTACTGCACACACAACCAAAAACACAATTCATAATTATGGTTAAATCCAGGCTTTGGCTTAATGTCAGTCCTGGAAAAACCTGTTTGTGCTCATAAAAGTAGCTTTGGTAGGAATGTAATACTTTAATATGAGTATAAATTAGATCCCAGTTATGAAATATTTCCTCTATTGAAGATTAAATACAGCTCTTTGATTAACATCTTCAATTGTTCTGCAGGGTCTGTCTCTACAAACACTGAGAAAAGAACACAGAACACAGTGAGTGAAAAAACTCATAAACCTACTTCTCCTTATAACCAAATATAACATACAAGTCACCAACAACAGTGTAAAATATACAGAAAAAAAATCAATGCATTTTCATTTTTTTTTTCTTATTAAAGTAATAAAATATTGTAGACTTTGTACACTGCAGCCTTCATAGGATGCAGCGGGAAAACTTAGATATTGTTGAATTAATGATGCATAAAGTAAACAGTTAAACTTTATTTGACTTCATTTGTCTTTAGGATTTGATTTTTTGTAACACAGAGGTGTCCAACCCTGTTCCTGGTGATGTACTGCTCTTGAAAGTTTAGATACAACCTTAATCTAACACACCTGACCCAGATAGTTCAGGACATGTGGAGCATCTGAATATAAAAGCCAGGTGTGTTTAACCAAAAATCTCCACAGCAGTAGATCTTTAGGACTAGAGTTGCGAACCCTTGCTGTCATGGACACATTGAGAATTATTCTGCATAAATGGATGAACATGATATGAAGACTAAGGTTTTAGCTATTTTCTCCATTACTGTGTGTGTTACTGTGGTTGCAGGCTGATGGTGATTATGAAAATGGTCCTCTAAGAAACCATAACAAGATCAGCATGGGTCCGATCTACCAGAGTCTGGACCCCAACATCAACCAATCAGATTCAGTCTACCAGAGCCTGGACACCAACACCATCCAATCAGATTCAGTCTACAAGAGTCGTATACCATAATACCAATAAACACCAAATAATCAAAATAAATCAATCCAAGTGTGCAACCAGGGGTGTAAAATCTAATCCACAGCAGGTTAACAAGGCTGTAGGTTTTCATTCCAAACAAGCAGGAGCACACCTTATTCCACCTGTTTACGCATTTAGTTTTAGTCTTCAAATGACTGATCATGTGTGCTCCTGCTTTACTGGATAAGATTGGACATCGCTGATTTAAAACAAACCAGTCAGATTCACTCTACCAGAGCTGAAACCTCAGCACTGACACAACTAAAACCAGCATCAACTGTTAAACCCTTCATTTCCAAAGGACTGCAGCAATAAACTGCAGTTATATTTCGTGTTGATCATAATCAGTACATTACACATTTTCCAGCGCTGACTTTGTATTAAATCCTTGAGGAAATCAGAAGAAACCTGTTTAACTCAACTGCAGTTCTGTAAGCTCTATCAAGATTTCTTGGGGAACTTATTAACAAAATGGGTTTATTTTATCTTTAATATGTTTCTAGCCAGAACTTACTGTAAATGACATTTCAGTTCTTACATGATGTTAGGATGTGCTCTTATCTACTGTACCATTTATCTTCCATTTATGTTACGTACATTTAATCCAGATGTGTATTAAATATAGGCATTTTAAATTAGTCAAGTTAGAATCAATCTAGAGTTTTTCAGCATTATCTTCTGTCCTTATGGTAAAACAATAGCTTTTGTATATTTCCATATTTCTTTAAATGCTTGAGCTTGTATATCTTTTTTTGCATCCTTTAAATCTTATTTTCAGTTTAATTAAAAAAATCCTGAAATTGTACATTTTGTTCCCTTTAAGTGTTTTTCTTTACGAAAAGCTCTTTCTGCACAGTTATATCAATTGCTGTTTTGGTGAAACATGCATGACCCAAACACTTATAAAATATATAAAAAGCATGAATAAATAAATAGTCAAGAAAAGCACTAAAACAGTGTTAAAGTGAAAAAACAAACTCAGGCACGTTGCCCACCCAGGCTGCACTGGAAAAGCACATAAATGCAATGTTCATGCATGGGAATGGATGGTTCCCATCTCATCAGCCAAGAAACCATCTCAAAGGTAGATAATGGTGGTTAAATAGTGATAAATCTGAAGAAAAGAAAAAAAAAACATTTTCTTTAGGGATTGTTTTGCCTTAAAATGCCCTGCACATACTTCTCTACACTAAATGGAATACCAGGCCAACATCTTAGAAAGCTTTAGAAAGTCAATCAGAATGGTTTGGTGTGAAATGCTGGTGGTGATAGGAACCAGGCATCCACCTCTAAAAGCTCCCTCACAGAAAGTTATTACATGAAATGGCTGTGAACATCCTGCCTGACGTCTGAGACATTGTGTTAAAAAGATTTTGCCCTAAAATGCAATGTTTCAAATGTATTCACAGTGGAGGGGCACATGCAGTGAGTTGTGATGCCTGGTTTCTATCACCACCACTGTGAACAAGTTTCTCTATAATGGAACATTTCACACTAAACCACTCTGGAAACTTTTTTATTTGTTGTTAATGATTTAGTAATGCAGAAATTTGTACATGATGTAAATCATATGAATTATATCATATCACATATATCATTACATTTATGAATTACATTAATTATTTGTTAAGGTAATGAATATATATGTGTGTGTGTGTGTGTATATATATATATATATATATATATATATATATATATATATATATATATATATACATACATATGTTAGCATCCTATGGGTAAAGTGTATTTTTTTAAGTTTATGCACATGCAGTAACAAACAGAAGCTGCTGTGTTGGTTTTATCAGCTAAAGAAGCTGTCAAGGAAGTCAGTAAGAGTAGCTTACTGTCTCGGCTTGATTCTGGTTCCTCTTTTCAGTGACTCAAACCATGATTTTGACACTTCTGCTGGTTTCCTTCAGCAGTCATGTTTTTCAGATGATCAGCTCTTTTAGTCTGTGGTCAGTAGTGTTAAATCAGCAGTTCTGCCCCTTTAATGGCAAATGGGTCCAAACTTTCATTCCGTACTTTAGTAACACTTTATTTAAAAGTCTGCTTTGCAACGATTACTGAACATGATTACTACCAAGCAGTTAGTAATGCCTGTTTAAACAGTGAGCAAGCTTGGAAATGTAAATGCATTTATGTGTTAATTAGGTCTTCTGCAAATTTGTCATTTTTTGTTGAATAATGTGTTGTGTTAAATAATTGTACTATTTTAGTTACCAGTATATGCCTTCATGTAACATCCTAATCAAGGAATATGGACCGGTAATAATTACCTGAACTCACAATGATTAAATATCGTAGTAAATCATCATGATTCAATTGTAAGTGTACATGTTATGTGTTTTGGATCATAGCTTTAAAAAAAAAAAGGGAATCAATTTGACAGTGATCAGTAGCCTACTATGTTAGAAAGTCTAATCATAAATTGCATGACACTTGCAAGACAGAATTTTTAAAAGACCCATATCCTTAACAATTTTCTTGGCTGTTATTTTATTCCTGAGCTCAGCTTACAACATTTGCATGGTTTTATTTCTCAAAAACATCATAATTCATTTTTAATTCAGTTCATCTTTGTCATTATACCAGCACAGGTTTGTACAGTGTAATGAAACACTGTCTGGCTACTTCTCTGTGCAGTGATTAAAAAACAGAGTAAAAAAAAAAACACAACAGTGCAAAGACAATAGATAAAAGCACAAAGACTACAAGTGTATAGACAATGTAAACAGATGCTTGCATGAACAGTAACAGAAGATCAAAAGGCAGAGGTAGAATTTAAGGGGCAAACTCTGGTTACTATACTATAATAAATAAACTATAATAAACATATCTTGTGCAACTTACAGCTTAGGTGTTTTAATGTGTATTTAATTGAAAGTGTACAGTATGTTGAGGTTAACCAGGTTTGGTGTGCAAATTACATTATTGTTTGTAAACAGCATCACAGTTGTTATTTTCAATCCAGGTAAATGGGCTTTAGAGGCTTAATGTTCAAACATACAGCTTACAGCATAAATGTTAAAGTGAGTGAGTATACATGTTAAATATTCAAGTATGGTGAGTTCCAGTTAAATTGCAATGTGCATACAGTCCCATGAGCTAGTGGAGCTCAGTGTATAGATATACTGAGTAAACTAGGAGGATCAGGGTTAGATCAGTAATAGTATAAAGTATGTGTATTCTGATTGGTGCTACTGGTGTGACCAATTCAGTAGCTCGCAGGTAAAACTATTCTTGAGTTTGATCTGGCTGTTCTGGTACCTCTTATCAGGTGGCAGAGGTAGAAAGAGGGAGTGGTGGGTCATAGGAGATGTTGATTGCTTTATTTCAGACATCTCTTGTTGTAGATATCTTGTAATGGGTGGGAAGGCAGCTGCAGTGACGTGCTGAATGTGTTTTCGCCACCCACTGCAGGACCTTGCATTCAGCAGCAGTGGTGCCATACCAGACAGACCATGATGCGGCTGGTCAGGATGCTTTCCACAGTGAACCTGTTGAAGTTGCAGAGGAGCTGTTAAGGACTTGGAGGAAATTGAAGCAGCTTGCCTTTTCCACCATTGTCTCTTCGATGCAAAATTAGACTCTGGACATATTTGAGTAGTAGTCTGGAAAGTGGTATCCTAGTTATCTTCGCTAGCCTTGCCTGGACACCCGCTCACCTAGCCAGCTTACTTTTGCAAGGCCGTCAGCAGTGTCTTCCGGTATGAGGTGAAGCTGGTTTCGACTTCTGGAGTTCTGGGGTTAACAATATGCAGTGTAAGATTAAGAAATAGTAGTGTGTGAAATAGACAAAATGCACAACAATAGACAGAAAAGCTAAAAGTTAATAGGAGAGGTAGCCCAGCTTTTCTTCATCCCTTAGAATTACACAGGCTCTTTTGGTTGCTGTCTCATATGAAAATGACCTCTGTTTTTATTATAAAGCTCTGTACCTCATTGCAAAAGCAGTGCAGGTCTTTTTAAGCATACTTGTAATTGAAGGATTACAATGAACTAATATTTAACCCGTTACTCACAAAATAATACATTTACAGAAGACTTATTTATGCAAATTTTAAACCTTATAACACATTTTAGATGATATGTTTTAATGTACAAAGGCATTATTAGTTGCTTGCTAATTGTTTAGTGGTCCTAAAGAAGCATTAAGTGTTTCCCGCATTTCTATTACTTCAAAATAATTTTAGCCAATTTGTATTTAGTAACGCTTGGTAATATTAAATTATTTATTTTTCATGGTGATATTGAAGGTGATTTGAACCAGAGATGTCTGGATTCCTTTTGATTTTGAGTCAGAAGCTTTTGCAGAACTCTTCATTTGTAGTTAAAATATTGCACTGTAGAATTGTTGTGCATTCTGTGAGATGATTCTATTCAGTGATCTTTCTTCTGAGCTTTATTGATCTTCACATGATGTACCCATGAGTAGTACAGACAATACTAGACCTTACTAGAACATTATTAATCTGCACAGTGTTGTTCCGCATCTTTTATCTGAAGCTTCAAGCTATTTTCTGAGACAAAGGAGCATAGGATGACATTTTTGGGGGTTGAGACCCTTACCAGTTCAAGAACTTTCATTGCATTTAACACTTTCCCTTTTTTCATTAATTTTTTTTATCTGCTAGCAATCATTAAACTCAGCTATGTTGAATATGCTCTGTATTCTACAAGTGAGAAAACCTGGTAATGTGCTGAGAGGGGGCCGAATTGAACATAAAGAGAGTGATATTGAGGTGCTTTTGGAACCATGGCTGAGTCAAAGGTCAAACTTCCTAGTTCAGGCACCAGGGGCAGGTAGGCCCATCTATCTATGAGACTGTGATGGGGAAATGTGGGAAATTTCAAACAAAGGGATGCCACAACGGTACTCAAACAAAAGTTAATGTGTAAGGAGGCAAGCAAAATGAAAAGGCTGTTTTACGTCACTGAATTGTCTCTTTTCTGTTCCTTTTACTCCTCCTTTTTTCTCTTATTTATTTATTTATTGGATGTGCATGGAGTAGAAGGTAGGAAACGGGGTTAATACAGCAGTCAACCTTGAATGGGCCCACATACAGTGCCAGCTTGCACAAGCTCACATGTGAGAGGTCCTTGGTGGACAACCCGATCTGTTGCCCCCGGTGTAGGTGGGGTTACCCCATCTCTTGCAATCAGCCACTTCCTTGCCCTAAGGGATGCATGCATGACACTTCCGGAAGTGTCACACAAATTGCTTGGCTGCTGGTGCCTCAATTTCATACTGCTGTTTTGAATGTGGTCTATGGGAAACCAAATTTGCACTCAAAAGGCGACATGTCTGATACAGAGTATAACAAGGTACTGTGGTCTTATTCTGCTCCAGGTGGATGTGCCACCCATGATAATAGATTACCCACAACCAGGCAGTGCCAGGCCTTGCTCAGGTCCTCACTGCCCCTCTTAGACTTGTAGGCCCATCAAAAAGTCAAGAGAGCAAGGACAAATAGTCTGCCCAGGAAGCAGCCTCCTAGGTCAGGCTGCTGATGCTGAGCTTTCATCCAAGCTGCAGGTATGATGGACTCTGGATCAGGGTCTGAACTCAAGGTGACCAGTTGGCAGGGCATCGGGCCTACTGTTTTTCGAGTTTGACCTATAACAAAGTTGAACCTGCCAAAGAATAATGAGCATGTCACCTGACAGAGGTTGAGGTACATTGCCTAATTGATGTAATCCTGGTTCTTGTGGCCCATCCAGACCACAAATAGGTGCTTAGCCCCCTCCAGCCAATGTCACCATTCCTCCAGGGCCAACTTGACTGTGAGGATCTTGCAGTACCTGATGTCATAGTTCTGCTCCACTAGAGTAAGCCTGTAAAAATAGAATGCACAGGGATGGAACTTCTGAGAGGGAGCTCATTAATGAACTGATGGAAGAAGGTGGGAGCCCATAGAGCATCACCTGATGTTCGTTGTGGTGACTGCTGATAAATGCTGTCATCCACTCATCCTCTTGCCATATGCGAATCAGCTAGTAGGCACTGAGCAGATCCAGTTTAGTAAAGATGAAAGCCTGCTGCAGTGCCTCAAATGCTGAGTTCATAAGAGGCAAGGGGTAGTGGTCCTTGAATGTCTATGCAGGAGTTTAGCTTCCTGTCTTTCTTGCAGATGAAAAAGAAGAGGTGATGAATCAGATAAAGCTGTCAAGGAGGTGTGGTCCCAGGGAAGAGGTTGATGACACAGTTGTATGCTTTCCATAGGGATGGGACCTGGGTGTTTTGCTCACTGAAGACCTCTCAAGACCTTCTTCAGGATCCCCTGGGAGGTTGTGATTTGGTGATGATTTGGCCTGGAAAAAACACAGAACCAGAGGCAATGGCACATCCACTTGCACTGTGAGCTCTAGGCCACTATGGATTAGGTGCTGTTGTTGATCCATGGGTTGTGCTGCAACCAAGGAGATTCCAACACAAGTCAAAGCTGAGGGTATGGGTGAGGTATGGCACAAGCCTTATGCCCACCAGCATAATGAGTGGCTGTGTGTAATGCATCACCGGCCCAGCCTCCAGTGGTCAACCATCCAGGGCTAAAATTTGGAGGGGCCAATTAAGGATGGGTTGACATCACCAGACTACTGGCTGTGGAAGAATCAATAAAGTTAGCAAAAGCTTGGAGTGGTACTGGCTGGTGTCATGACCATTACAGTGTAACCCTGAGAAATGTACTGGTGCTGGTGCTTGTTCATGTCCATCCCACACATTCCACTGCTTTGTTGTAGAACAAGATCATCAAAGCTTCTTTTGTTTCCTTTGGCACCGTAACAATGACCTTGATGATGAAGTAATGGAGTACTGGATGTAGCTACATGTCCTTGAAAATAGTTCATAGATAGTCGACGATGGTCTTTTGTCACTCCAAGTGAAGAAGATACCATCTCTCTTCTACAAAATACCCAAGAGATGTTGGCACTCTCAAATCTGAGACTGCATAAAATAGCATATACCAAGGTGGAGGTTATGAAAGCATATCTTCCTGAAGACTTCATTGAAAGACTGAAGGATTTTGACCTTGGGGTTGAATTCCCATTCACTCAGAGGTGTTTGGGGTTTAGTTGAGATGTCTCCAAAGATGCATTCACCATCCAGGTGTCTTATGCTAGATGGGGGGGTCCTGTTTGACCGACTTGAGCTTGTTGCACCTGCCAGCATATACGGCAGGTCCTTACTTAAAGAGCTTTGTATGGAGGGATACGAATGGGATGCTCCTTTCCCACATGACAAATACAAAGTGTGGAAAATTTACAGAGATTCACTCAAGGCACTTGAGCAAGTCACAATCCCACATACATACACATTTCAGTCTTGCCCAAAGCAAAGACATGTTTGTCTTTTATGACACATCTACTAATGCTATTGCAGCTTATCTGCAAGGAACCAGTGCGGATGGGCCTACAGATATTGGTTTTGTACTCAGCAATCACAGATTAATTGAATGTTATGCTGGGTGAAGTGACATTCTATTCTGACAGTAAAGTTGTTCTGGGATACATCCACACTAAATCTAGAAGATTTTATCCCTACATAATCAACAGGGTGCAACACATAAGGAGGTATAAGGTGGTTTGTGAACACACAGGTTGTTTTGGGGGAGGGTACTTTTACTTAAATATTTTATGCAAGTATCAATAATTTTAATTGAGTATTGTTTTATTCCCCTATGCCACCTCTGAACCTGATCACAAATGGTGTGTTTGTTTTGATGCCCCTTTAAGTGCAGCCTCAGATAGCAATATTTGTTAGTTAACATCACTGAAGACCATCAGGCTGTTTTCATACCCTGTTCATTTTCTAAAGGCCGCACAACACTTTTTTGTCTTTCCTTTGGTTCAGATGGTAGACTGCAAGGACTAAATTACAACAGGGGTGTTTGTATATTGATCAGAAGTTTTGCAGGAATGCAAGTGCTCTGTTAGTTGTCTCAGATTCGCGACCATACAGAAAATAGAGATGCTTATTATCTATGTTCAAACCAATTTTAAATTTAACCAATCAAATCACTGATGCTTGGGCAAAAATTTGCTTCCAATCCATAATCAAATGTATATCATTATTTTATTGCTTGTCTTTTGTTATTTACAGCAGCTTGCAATGCAGGGATGATATGAACATGTACAAAGAGTAACATGTTAAAGCAGCAGATTGTGCAGGCAGCGCTGCAAAAATGTGCCTGGTGTTGAATTCCTTCATGAATTAGTGCAGTTCAGTTGTATGGTGCAGACCTAAATATAGATGGAGTGTTCACATGTTAAAATCAAACTAAAACAAAACGTTTTACACATCTAAACCATCCAACACAGGTCTGAAAGCGCCTTCCAGCTGAAATAGAGATAAAGATGAGCTAGCTTCTTGAGAACCTTTTTCAACAGGCTCTTAAGCTGGACATTCAGCTAAGGGAGCACAGTAGGGAGCATGAAATGATGCATCCCTGATCTCACAGCAGAGGGCAATGATGGCAAGGGGCCATAACTTAAGGGAACTCCAATTCCCAGAAGCCCTCAGGCTGATTAGGTCCAACTTGACACACCTGCGGACTTCTCTACTTAAGGCTGTGGCAGACAGTGGCATTGGTCACACCTTTGTAGAGGGGTGACAGGTACGGTACTTAGTGTTGTTAAAGACAAGACAAGACAAGAAAAGAAAAGAAAAGAAAAGAAAAAAAGAAAAGAGGGCTGAGAAAGGAAAGTGCCCCAAAACTAAAGAAGGAAGATAAGAGGGCTACAAAGAATACTGCCCCAAAGCTACTTAAAGCCAAAAAAATTGAAAGAAATAGAAAAGTCTACCCTCCCTTCGTTTTTACAGGGGAGGTGTATTTCGTTTTTTCTTTCATTTATTTCACCTTTCTAGTTCAGCCTTTGTTTGAACACACTGGTTTCACAGCAAGATGGCATCCCCAAGCACACTGATGAGAAGATTAAGACGTACTTATTACACAAGGATGCTGCAGGTGTTCTCAGAACAATGGACTGACCTACCAGAGCGCAGGCTTCACTGATCATGTTTGGGATTACTTGGATTGTGATATTCCTGCCTTCTGCCCATTGCCTGCTGGGATAGACTTGCTTAGATTGCTTACCCCTTTGCATTCTGGTCTCCCAACTAGGAGACTGCAGGTTTGATTTTTACACAGGGTAAGGAGGATTTTTAAGATTTTTGCATAAATATGACCTACATAACCAGACTTTCACACAAGTCCTAAAAGTATATGAAGAGAACCCAAGTAAACAAATGAGACAAAAATATTTTACTTGTATATTTATTTACTGAAGAAATCTAGCCAATATTACATATCTGTACGTGGGAAAAGTACATCAAACTTTGTATCTGGTATGAACCAACTCCAAAGACTGAACTTTGGAGGTGTACTGTAATATTTGTTGTGTTTTTTTTTTCTTTTTTTGGAAAAACTGAATACACGTCTTCTGAAAATGTCACAAAGATTGGACATAGTAAATACTGTAAGACTTGATATTATATTTAGTTGTTGAGGCTTGTTTGAATTTTTTGTTAAATATCAGCTGAAAAGAAAGAGTGAGTTGTACATTAAGGCTGTGTTGGCTGGAAATTAAAAAGATCCCAGATGTAGTCATTTTTGCTACCTCATTATTATTATTATTAACATAATATTTTATTTGAAAGATCTTTATCCATACATTGATTCCAAAAACATCACAGACCGTCTCCTCTGCTGATTTCACTGCCCTACGAATTTGGCTGACCTATCTAAATATGATAGGTCTAGAGAGATCATTAATAATGTACTTTATGTAATTATTTGGTGACTTATAAACTTATAAAGTGTCACTATCCATTATAAAACAATTTCAATGTACATAGTTATGAAGCACATGTAATACTAATAATTAATGATTATATTTAAAAAATTATAAACATGTTAAAATGTAAAGTGACTGATCTTGTAAGTTACTCACATTTGAATGTTAAATGTTGTGCTGTTTGCGTCTGTCAGTGTGAAATCTGCAAGGGTATTTAGGTGCCACTTATGCTGGTCCTGTTTGGACATTGTAAGATAAACAAATGATTGAAAACTGTTGTATCTTACTGAAAAAAAAACAATTCTGTTTTTTATAGTTTTGAGAAATTAAGAAATCAAAATTGTCTGTGCGTTGGTGATTAGCTTGGAAATGTTTCCACTTTTCTTTAAAAAAAAAAAAGCTTATAGTACTATATTATAATAATGTATATATTAATACTTAGTTTATTATCATTTATTTGTAACAAAGAATGACAAACCATTAGTAAAATTTCCTATGAATCCTATTGAATGTTATTGTGCACTATAATGCACTATAATAAGCCTCTGGTATATGTTCTGAAAACCCAGGCATATGAACAGGTAAACATTTATTGGGTATAATTACCCCAACCCCCAACAGCTATGGGAGACATTGGAGAAGATTCTGTATGGAGGGGGAGAATGAGAGCTGATTTTTGGTGGGCGTGGCACTATGCATAGTAAAGATTTTATGGAGGTATTTTTTATTCAGCTAACTGAAAACTGTAATACAAGGGTAACTGGCTAAAGGTGCTAGACTGTTAGCAGTTAGCAGCCAAAGCTAAATCAGCAGCACAGAGAATGTTATATTAGCCAGTAGATGACAACACTAACTCAACCTCTCTTCTCCACTTAATAGTAACATGATCAGCAGCTGGCATCTCTCCAACTGCACAGGAACCATCCAAACAGATCAAACAACCAAAGCACTGTTTATTGATTTGTTTGAGATGTTACTACAAGAAAAGAGAAACAAACCCCTAAAGTCCTCACAGCAGAGTGGCCTCTGATGGACACCACAATATATTAAGAATAAGGCTTCAGTCATTTAGTTTCTGAGAAATACTGACATAAACAGAAATCCTGCGTGAGAAGCAGCAGCAAAATGGACCAACTGAAGCTCCACCCACAAATGTACCCGCAGCTGTTTTTCACTCAATTGATGGTGAGATGATAGAAGAAAGATAGCATGATGTTTGATCCTGTACGCATGCAGCAGCTCTGTTTCTGGTGTAAGTGACGAGTGAACATTCTGACTGTCCACTGCAGTGGGTGAAGAACGAGAGAACAACAGGGATGATAATGTCACTAAAACCAGCTCAGTGATGATGATGGTTCAACTTACACTCAAAAAAATGAACAAACAGGGTTGTTGGACTTACACACTGAAAAAGTGTCAACAAAAAACAAATTGTGTTGTATCTAGTGTAAATAAAATAAACATAAAATAAGGAAAGTGCATTTCAGTGTTTAAAACTGAATAACCTTCCACTGAAACTGCACTGAAATGTTTCAGTTTTGTGCCATCAGTACTTTAATTTCAACTAACAAAGTCTGTGCACACTTAGTCTGATTGATTGGAATTTATTAGTGGACAGATACGTTTATTAACTTTTATATTTACACAATCAAGTTCAGTTCCCAGAATTTCCAATCATAAAAGTTACAAAAGGAATCCAGTAGATGGCGACATTTCATAGATGCTTTGGTAACATGAGATAAAAAAAGTGCAGAATATGCAGATTATACTGAACAAAATAACAGTCAGCTGTGTATGTTTCAGGAAAAACATATTCTTTTCAAATTTTCTATTTTTTATTTTATTCATTGAGTATGAGCTCCAGCTCATTCATGTGTTACTTAGTTACTGATCATTAAGAGATTTTGTTATGAGATGCTCACAGTTGAGTGACAAATGTGCACTGCTGAAATTAGCTTTATTCATAATTTACAGTTAAAAGGGAAGTATCTACATGAAGCATTCAGGGCACATTCATGAACAGTACAGTAATACTACCTTATAATTGCATTATCTTTTAAAACATTTATTACACACATTAATTAATTAGTAATGAGTGTATAACAGATTATAGACACAGTAATATTTTAAATACTTTACGGTGAAATACTTTCTTTTCAGTTAACAAATTGAGCTCTAAGCTCATGATAGTAAAGGTATCACTTTAATGGCTCTCCTGCTACAGAACACTGACATAATCATGCCTTATACGTCATATGCTGTCATGACAGATCATGTCCATTTATGTTACAGTGTTGTGTTACTGTTAGCATTCATTGTCATGACAGATGCTACAATGTTTGATACCATGATTTTAAATTATTATATGACATCAAACATTATCATGCCTCTCAGCCTCTCAGCAGAAAGAGAAGCAGAAGTTTTCTCAGGATGTGGTCAGAGAGATGGAGGGTAAAAACACCCATTTCACATCTCGCACTCTCAGAGTGGACACTGCTGAACCAGAGAGAGAGAGAGAGAGACAGACAGAGAGAGAGAGAGAGAGAGAGAGAGAGAGAGGTGAACAGTTCTGTTCTCTCAGTAAAGATGTGGCTCTGTGTGTTTCTGCTCTACTCTGTGCTGCAGGAATCTTCAGGTGAGTCTACACGACTGTGTGAGTTACTCTTCATGTGTATCACTGCTTCACTGTAGTGAACTGTAGACAGTGAACTGTAGATGAAATGTAGAAAAGTTCAGTTTCTAGATATGTTGTTATTATCATGTCTTTATTGGCTCATTCTCCTCTCTGTCTGATCTCCTTTTCATACTGATCAAAGCTGGTTCTTTAATGTTCCGTTCAGTGCTGCTTTATATTTATACAGGCTCCAGTTCTGGCCTCTCTTTTAGACTCAAAACACTCTCAAGTCACTGAAACGCTTAAACAGAAGCTCAACACTGGAAACAATGTTGATCCAGTTCTGTAGATAGAGACTAAACACAGTTCTGGAGAAAAGCACTACATTAATGATGATTCACACAGAGACAATCTGAAACACCTCAGGACTAAAGTGTGTTTGACCATTTCACAAACCCTCCTGAAGGAAGTCCAGCATTTACAATTACCTTTAGAGTTGAAGTGCGTGGCTGCTGCAGATCTTCCTTGTGAGTTTGGCTGGTTGCTGTGTACCACCTATTTCTGCAGTGATGAACCATGTGTGCTTGTTTTAGTGCAGAGTTTCTCAATATTTATCTGTTTATACACATAGAAATCTAGAATGGTACTTTAAAAACTTTTAAGGTGGGACAGAAAATTGAATATGAAGCTAACTTCAGCCTCGAGAGATAAGCGTGACTGTGTGAATCTGACCACAAAATTATCCAGTTTATTATTGGCTGAATTTAACAGGCAAATCTACAGAGTTTATTACATTTGCCATAAACCTTCAGTTCATTATCAGTTCATATCCAGTCTTTGAGTTTGAAGCTGACTGAGGTTAAAATATTAACTATAATATTTTATAGTTATAGTTTAATATATCTGCTCTTAAAGTAAGTTGTTTTCTCCTCGTCTAAAGGCGAAAATCAATGTAAACAATGTCATCACCAGTTTTCTGTGAGTCTGGTATTTACAAAATGCTCTTTTACTGCAAAAGCTGGCATGAGCTCTGTGAAAATGTCAGCACCAACATCTAACATCTAAAATGGACCACGAACAGTTTCATGCCTGCCATGGTGACATGCTTTTGGCTACGATGATGAGGTTTAGGTTTTTAAGATTGCTGTGTTGTTTATCAGCTGTTTGATTTAACATGCATGTCATCTTTATTTGGGTCTGCCAGCTGTGGCAGTTCTGTAGGTTTAAGTGTCTGATTTTACCTTCGTTTGTCGTCTTCTCTGGACAGAAGTTGTGTCTGTGGTCAGCAGGTGAATGACTTGTAGTCAAGGTGCTGCAGTGTTGGTTTTGTTTATGTGAATCCAGGTTTCTGATTGATTGATGTTGGAATATGTAGGGTGATGACTGCACTGATGTTTGGAATATTTAGCCTGATGTAATGACACTGCAGGACTAGTACATTGAGTGTGGAGTTTGGGGTGGGATGGTCTGCATCATGTAACTCCCAGTATGAAAACAAGTCCCACTCTGGCCCTGGTGAAGACAGTAGACAGTTTGCGACTCGGCAAATCATGAGTAAATCTGCTCCATAGTGTCAGACTGTTTGTGAGTCATGGCTGTAATCATGGTAGAGCTCATGAAATGTAACCCTAAGTTAACCCATGAAAGGTCTTAAAAAATGAACACTTTCTAACCCATTTTGTTTGGTGCTGACCAAACAAACATCTCCTTTACTTTAATCCATTTTGACAGCTGTGAACTCTCCACCCGTATTCAGATCTGCACCAAACAACCGATTGGGCAAAAATCATGTGAGGGTTACAGAGCACTAGTTTCTCTGCAGAATGTCTGATTAATAAAAGAACATGTGTAATTTGTTGTTTAGCTTTCACAGTGTGAAATCAGCTGAACCAAGTGAAAAAGATACAGTGTCACAAGAAACAGCAAACAAACTAGAAAACAACCTAGAAATCAATCTGTTCCAGCCAGCAGCTTCAGCTGAGCCTCTGAGGATGTTTTTAATATCAGAAACGTGTTTAGTAAAGCTGAGTCTTTGATTATGAGTCTTTGAATTGAAATGATGAAACACTCTAATGGAAGTTCTTGTTGATGTGATGTTTCTGCAGGTTGCACTGTAGTTTATGGTAACAGAGGAACCATCACCAAATCTGTGTGAGATTCTGTGGTGCTGCTGTGCTCCTGTGAAAACCTGCAAGATGATCCACAGACAGTGCAGTGGGGATTTACAGGAAAGTTCATACAAGGAGACTACAGAGCACAATCTGCAGTGTTTCCACAGGACAGCAGACAGAATCAGCGATACAGAGACAGAGTTCAGAGACTGAATCAGAATAAACCAGGAGATTTATCTCTGATCATCTCTCACCTCACTGAGGAAGATGAAGGAACATATCTGTGTGGAATCAATGGGAAATATTCCAGTTTTGTCATTCTCTACATCAGAGGTAAATCTAACAGTCGCTTAATCAGGAGTCATTTTGATGGGAGTCGGGGTTCAGAAGATATATGAAATATAATCATCATGTATTTTCTAACCTTTTACTTATAAAATAAACATGTTCATGTATTTTATGTGGATGTTGGACAGTAGGTGAATGTTTAGTAGATCAGTAGAGCTGCTGAAGTTACATTCCTCCATCAGTTCCTCCATCATTTCCTACAGCCTCTTCACTTTCACCTCTTTACTTTCATCTTCATGAGATATTCACTAATATTTCATAAGATAATGATCCTGAATGTGTAATATTACTGTACTGTACAGTTAATAAATGCTGCAGGAATATATAATGTAAGAGTAGATATTGCAGTCTGTTTAGATTTTATGTGTCAGTAATGACAATAAGCACTTTGGTCGATGAATGTAATTTGAATTTCTCTCAGTGAGCTCAATGTGTGTTTAGTATCAGAGGCTGTTTATTCTCTGAATAATGTAAATTTATTAATAAACACATCAAAATGTTTACACTAAGCATTATTGACCATATTTTTCATTCATAACATTATATATTAAATACTCAAATCAAATTTATTTGTATAGCGCTTTTTACAACTGATGTTGTCACAAAGCAGCTTCACAGAAATCCGTTTAGAACAAAGTTTCAACATGAAATGTAAATCCTCCAGGTGAGCAAGCCAGGGGCGACAGTGGCAAGGAAAAACTCCCTCAGAGCTGAGGAAGAAACCTTGGGAGGAACCAAGGCTCACATGGGGGGGACCCATCCTCCTCTGGTCAAACTACGTACAAAATTATTATTCTACTAATATTAATAGTAGTAGTAGTAGTAATAGTTAGGAGGTAGTAATAGTTAGGAGGTAGTAATAGTTAGGAGACCTTAGTGTAGAGTGGGCAGCCAGTCCAAGGCAGGTGGTGGTGACTGGGTTGTGGGTAACTGGTCTGAAGCGGGTAGCCTGAGAGCTCTACAAACAATCATCCAGCAGTGTCCGGCCGGATAGGTGGGCAGTCATTTTCTCGGAAGAAAGGTAGGGAAATGGAGTTAGTTAAGTTCTGTATGGGTGTATGTATAGTAGTATGTAAAACATTTCC